>NC_046980.1:302500-390000 GCF_009769545.1 Cyclopterus lumpus
GTACCAGAGTACTCACATACTACAGTACTAGTACCAGAGTACACACATACTACAGTACTAGTACCAGATACTCACATACTACAGTACTAGTACCAGAGTACACACATACTACAGTACTAGTACCAGATACTCACATACTACAGTACTAGTACCAGAGTACTCACATACTACAGTACTAGTACCAGAGTACACACATACTACAGTACTAGTACCAGAGAACACACATACTACAGTACTAGTACCAGAGTACACACATACTACAGTACTAGTACCAGAGTACACACATACTACAGTACTAGTACCAGAGTACACACATACTACAGTACTAGTACCAGATACTCACATACTACAGTACTAGTACCAGATACTCACATACTACAGTACTAGTACCAGAGTACACACATACTACAGTACTAGTACCAGAGTACTCACTTACTACAGTACTAGTACCAGAGTACACACATACTACAGTACTAGTACCAGATACTCACATACTACAGTACTAGTACCAGAGTACACACATACTACAGTACTAGTACCAGAGTACACACATACTACAGTACTAGTACCAGAGTACACACATACTACAGTACTAGTACCAGAGTACTCACATACTACAGTACTAGTACCAGAGTACACACATACTACAGTACTAGTACCAGATACTCACATACTACAGTACTAGTACCAGAGTACACACATACTACAGTACTAGTACCAGAGTACACACATACTACAGTACTAGTATCAGAGTACACACATACTACAGTACTAGTACCAGAGTACTCACATACTACAGTACTAGTACCAGAGTACACACATACTACAGTACTAGTACCAGAGTACTCACATACTACAGTACTAGTACCAGAGTACACACATACTACAGTACTAGTACCAGATACTCACATACTACAGTACTAGTACCAGAGTACACACATACTACAGTACTAGTACCAGAGTACACACATACTACAGTACTAGTACCAGAGTACTCACATACTACAGTACTAGTACCAGAGTACACACATACTACAGTACTAGTACCAGATACTCACATACTACAGTACTAGTACCAGAGTACACACATACTACAGTACTAGTACCAGAGTACACACATACTACAGTACTAGTACCAGAGTACACACATACTACAGTACTAGTATCAGAGTACACACATACTACAGTACTAGTACCAGAGTACACACATACTACAGTACTAGTACCAGATACTCACATACTACAGTACTAGTACCAGAGTACACACATACTACAGTACTAGTACCAGAGTACACACATACTACGGTACTAGTACCAGAGTACACACATACTACAGTACTAGTACCAGAGTACACACATACTACAGTACTAGTACCAGATACTCACATACTACAGTACTAGTACCAGAGTACACACATACTACAGTACTAGTACCAGATACTCACATACTACAGTACTAGTACCAGAGTACACACATACTACAGTACTAGTACCAGATACTCACATACTACAGTACTAGTACCAGAGTACACACATACTACAGTACTAGTACCAGAGTACACACATACTACAGTACTAGTACCAGAGTACTCACATACTACAGTACTAGTACCAGAGTACACACATACTACAGTACTAGTACCAGAGTACACACATACTACAGTACTAGTACCAGAGTACACACATACTACAGTACTAGTACCAGAGTACACACATACTACAGTACTAGTACCAGATACTCACATACTACAGTACTAGTACCAGAGTACACACATACTACAGTACTAGTACCAGAGTACACACATACTACGGTACTAGTACCAGAGTACACACATACTACAGTACTAGTACCAGAGTACACACATACTACAGTACTAGTACCAGAGTACACACATACTACAGTACTAGTACCAGATACTCACATACTACAGTACTAGTACCAGATACTCACATACTACAGTACTAGTACCAGAGTACACACATACTACAGTACTAGTACCAGATACTCACATACTACAGTACTAGTACCAGAGTACACACATACTACAGTACTAGTACCAGATACTCACATACTACAGTACTAGTACCAGAGTACACACATACTACAGTACTAGTACCAGAGTACACACATACTACAGTACTAGTACCAGAGTACTCACATACTACAGTACTAGTACCAGAGTACACACATACTACAGTACTAGTACCAGATACTCACATACTACAGTACTAGTACCAGATACTCACATACTACAGTACTAGTACCAGAGTACACACATACTACAGTACTAGTACCAGAGTACACACATACTACAGTACTAGTACCAGATACTCACATACTACAGTACTAGTACCAGATACTCACATACTACAGTACTAGTACCAGAGTACACACATACTACAGTACTAGTACCAGAGTACACACATACTACAGTACTAGTACCAGATACTCACATACTACAGTACTAGTACCAGATACTCACATACTACAGTACTAGTACCAGAGTACACACATACTACAGTACTAGTACCAGAGTACACACATACTACAGTACTAGTACCAGATACTCACATACTACAGTACTAGTACCAGAGTACTCACATACTACAGTACTAGTACCAGAGTACACACATACTACAGTACTAGTACCAGAGTACACACATACTACAGTACTAGTACCAGATACTCACATACTACAGTACTAGTACCAGATACTCACATACTACAGTACTAGTACCAGAGTACACACATACTACAGTACTAGTACCAGAGTACACACATACTACAGTACTAGTACCAGATACTCACATACTACAGTACTAGTACCAGAGTACTCACATACTACAGTACTAGTACCAGATACTCACATACTACAGTACTAGTACCAGATACTCACATACTACAGTACTAGTACCAGAGTACTCACATACTACAGTACTAGTACCAGAGTACACACATACTACAGTACTAGTACCAGATACTCACATACTACAGTACTAGTACCAGATACTCACATACTACAGTACTAGTACCAGAGTACACACATACTACAGTACTAGTACCAGAGTACTCACATACTACAGTACTAGTACCAGAGTACTCACATACTACAGTACTAGTACCAGATACTCACATACTACAGTACTAGTACCAGATACTCACATACTACAGTACTAGTACCAGATACTCACATACTACAGTACTAGTACCAGATACTCACATACTACAGTACTAGTACCAGATACTCACATACTACAGTACTAGTACCAGATACTCACATACTACAGTACTAGTACCAGAGTACTCACATACTACAGTACTAGTACCAGAGTACACACATACTACAGTACTAGTACCAGAGTACACACATACTACAGTACTAGTACCAGAGTACACACATACTACAGTACTAGTACCAGATACTCACATACTACAGTACTAGTACCAGAGTACACACATACTACAGTACTAGTACCAGAGTACACACATACTACAGTACTAGTACCAGAGTACACACATACTACAGTACTAGTACCAGAGTACACACATACTACAGTACTAGTACCAGATACTCACATACTACAGTACTAGTACCAGATACTCACATACTACAGTACTAGTACCAGAGTACACACATACTACAGTACTAGTACCAGAGTACACACATACTACAGTACTAGTACCAGATACTCACATACTACAGTACTAGTACCAGAGTACTCACATACTACAGTACTAGTACCAGAGTACTCACATACTACAGTACTAGTACCAGAGTACACACATACTACAGTACTAGTACCAGATACTCACATACTACAGTACTAGTACCAGATACTCACATACTACAGTACTAGTACCAGAGTACACACATACTACAGTACTAGTACCAGATACTCACATACTACAGTACTAGTACCAGATACTCACATACTACAGTACTAGTACCAGATACTCACATACTACAGTACTAGTACCAGATACTCACATACTACAGTACTAAGTACCAGATACTCACATACTACAGTACTAGTACCAGATACTCACATACTACAGTACTAGTACCAGATACTCACATACTACAGTACTAGTACCAGATACTCACATACTACAGTACTAGTACCAGAGTACACACATACTACAGTACTAGTACCAGATACTCACATACTACAGTACTAGTACCAGATACTCACATACTACAGTACTAGTACCAGATACTCACATACTACAGTACTAGTACCAGATACTCACATACTACAGTACTAGTACCAGATACTCACATACTACAGTACTAGTACCAGATACTCACATACTACAGTACTAGTACCAGAGTACTCACATACTACAGTACTAGTACCAGAGTACACACATACTACAGTACTAGTACCAGAGTACACACATACTACAGTACTAGTACCAGAGTACACACATACTACAGTACTAGTACCAGATACTCACATACTACAGTACTAGTACCAGAGTACACACATACTACAGTACTAGTACCAGAGTACACACATACTACAGTACTAGTACCAGAGTACACACATACTACAGTACTAGTACCAGAGTACACACATACTACAGTACTAGTACCAGATACTCACATACTACAGTACTAGTACCAGATACTCACATACTACAGTACTAGTACCAGAGTACACACATACTACAGTACTAGTACCAGAGTACACACATACTACAGTACTAGTACCAGATACTCACATACTACAGTACTAGTACCAGAGTACACACATACTACAGTACTAGTACCAGAGTACACACATACTACAGTACTAGTACCAGAGTACACACATACTACAGTACTAGTACCAGATACTCACATACTACAGTACTAGTACCAGATACTCACATACTACAGTACTAGTACCAGAGTACACACATACTACAGTACTAGTACCAGATACTCACATACTACAGTACTAGTACCAGATACTCACATACTACAGTACTAGTACCAGAGTACACACATACTACAGTACTAGTACCAGAGTACACACATACTACAGTACTAGTACCAGATACTCACATACTACAGTACTAGTACCAGAGTACACACATACTACAGTACTAGTACCAGATACTCACATACTACAGTACTAGTACCAGATACTCACATACTACAGTACTAGTACCAGAGTACACACATACTACAGTACTAGTACCAGAGTACACACATACTACAGTACTAGTACCAGATACTCACATACTACAGTACTAGTACCAGATACTCACATACTACAGTACTAGTACCAGATACTCACATACTACAGTACTAGTACCAGAGTACACACATACTACAGTACTAGTACCAGATACTCACATACTACAGTACTAGTACCAGATACTCACATACTACAGTACTAGTACCAGAGTACACACATACTACAGTACTAGTACCAGAGTACACACATACTACAGTACTAGTACCAGAGTACACACATACTACAGTACTAGTACCAGATACTCACATACTACAGTACTAGTACCAGATACTCACATACTACAGTACTAGTACCAGAGTACACACATACTACAGTACTAGTACCAGAGTACACACATACTACAGTACTAGTACCAGATACTCACATACTACAGTACTAGTACCAGAGTACACACATACTACAGTACTAGTACCAGAGTACACACATACTACAGTACTAGTACCAGAGTACACACATACTACAGTACTAGTACCAGATACTCACATACTACAGTACTAGTACCAGAGTACACACATACTACAGTACTAGTACCAGATACTCACATACTACAGTACTAGTACCAGATACTCACATACTACAGTACTAGTACCAGATACACACATACTACAGTACTAGTACCAGAGTACACACATACTACAGTACTAGTACCAGAGTACTCACATACTACAGTACTAGTACCAGATACTCACATACTACAGTACTAGTACCAGATACTCACATACTACAGTACTAGTACCAGATACTCACATACTACAGTACTAGTACCAGAGTACACACATACTACAGTACTAGTACCAGATACTCACATACTACAGTACTAGTACCAGATACTCACATTGAGCTCCTCCAGACGGTCGATGGTGTTCTTGGCGTCCAGCAGTTTGTTGGTGAGCTCCACGATTTCCTGGTCCATCGTCTTTTTGTCCTTCTCCACCTTCCGTAGCTGTGGGAGGAGCATGGACATGACATCACCAACTGTCATCACAGTGAGGCAGCCAATCAGGAGCCTGATGTGACAGGAGGCGGGCCTACAGTGAGATGTTGACTTTCATCTTCTACAATAACATCTGAACTAGGAAAAAAATTTTTTTTCCAAAGTTCTGTAAATTACATTTTTCCCTTTTACAAATATTTCATCTCATAACGTCATACTCTATTATAAATATCACTATTTAATGTAAATAAAGTTTATATTTTAATATTCATTCCCTTAACAACAATAACAAAGAATAGAATTCTTCAGACTAAAATCACGTGGTTTCAGAAAACAGACACCAAAGAGGAAGAAGACTGAGGATGACGAGGAAGGCGGAGCAGGAGAAAGAACATGAATGAAACCCAACTGCATGAACCCATGTCTGACTGACGGCCGCCTGATGATGAAGATGAAGAAGATGAAGATGAGTCGGTCCGTTACAGAGCAGCGTGAGAGAAGAGGAGAAAAAGAAGATGAAGGACGTCAACAGACAAACAGGAAGTGGTTTGAGACATCGAGACGGGCCGTTGTCCCTCAGGGAGGTTTGTGAGGACTACTAGAGAGGCTGAGGACACCACCAGAGGCTTCAAGAGACACTGAGGAGGACACAGAGGACAGAGAGGAGACAGAGAGAGGACACAGAGGAGACAGAGAGGAGACACAGAGGAGACAGAGAGGAGACACAGAGGAGACAGAGAGGAGACAGAGAGGAGACAGAGAGAGGACACAGAGGAGACAGAGAGGAGACAGAGAGGAGACAGAGAGAGGACAGAGAGGAGACAGAGAGAGGACACAGAGGAGACAGAGAGGAGACAGAGAGGAGACAGAGAGAGGACAGAGAGGAGACAGAGAGGAGACAGAGGAGACAGAGAGGAGACAGAGAGGAGACACAGAGGAGATAGAGAGGAGACAGAGAGAGGACAGAGAGGAGACAGAGAGGAGATAGAGAGAGGACAGAGAGGAGACAGAGAGAGGACAGAGAGGAGACAGAGAGAGGACACAGAGGAGACAGAGAGGAGACACAGAGGAGACAGAGAGGAGACAGAGAGGAGACAGAGAGGAGACACAGAGGAGATAGAGATAGAGAGGAGACAGAGAGGAGACAGAGAGGAGACAGAGAGGAGATAGAGAGGAGACAGAGAGGAGACAGAGAGGAGACACAGAGGAGACAGAGAGAGGACACAGAGGACAGAGAGGAGACAGAGAGGAGACAGAGAGGAGATAGAGAGGAGATAGAGAGGAGACAGAGAGGAGACAGAGAGGAGACAGAGAGGAGACAGAGAGGAGACAGAGAGGAGATAGAGAGGAGACAGAGAGGAGACAGAGAGGAGACAGAGAGGAGACAGAGAGGAGATAGAGAGGAGACAGAGAGGAGACAGAGAGGAGACAGAGAGGAGACACAGAGGAGACAGAGAGAGGACACAGAGGACAGAGAGGAGACAGAGAGGAGACAGAGAGAGGACACAGAGGAGACAGAGAGGAGACAGAGAGGAGACAGAGAGGAGACAGAGAGGAGACAGAGAGGAGATAGAGAGGAGACAGAGAGAGGACACAGAGGAGACAGAGAGAGGACACAGAGGAGACAGAGAGGAGACAGAGGAGACAGAGAGGAGATAGAGAGGAGATAGAGAGGAGACAGAGAGGAGATAGAGAGGAGACAGAGAGGAGACAGAGAGGAGATAGAGAGGAGATAGAGAGGAGACAGAGAGGAGACAGAGAGGAGACAGAGAGGAGACAGAGAGGAGACAGAGAGGAGATAGAGAGGAGACAGAGAGGAGACAGAGAGGAGACAGAGAGGAGACAGAGAGGAGATAGAGAGGAGACAGAGAGGAGACAGAGAGGAGACAGAGAGGAGACACAGAGGAGACAGAGAGAGGACACAGAGGACAGAGAGGAGACAGAGAGGAGACAGAGAGAGGACACAGAGGAGACAGAGAGGAGACAGAGAGGAGACAGAGAGGAGACAGAGAGGAGATAGAGAGGAGACAGAGAGAGGACACAGAGGAGACAGAGAGAGGACACAGAGGAGACAGAGAGGAGACAGAGGAGACAGAGAGGAGATAGAGAGGAGATAGAGAGGAGACAGAGAGGAGATAGAGAGGAGATAGAGAGGAGACAGAGAGGAGATAGAGAGGAGACAGAGAGAGGACACAGAGGAGACAGAGAGAGGACAGAGAGGAGACAGAGAGGAGACAGAGGAGACAGAGAGGAGACAGAGAGGAGATAGAGAGGAGACAGAGAGAGGACAGAGAGAGGACAGAGAGGAGATAGAGAGGAGACAGAGAGAGGACACAGAGGAGACAGAGAGAGGACAGAGAGGAGACAGAGAGGAGACAGAGGAGACAGAGAGGAGACAGAGAGGAGACAGAGAGGAGATAGAGAGGAGACAGAGAGGAGATAGAGAGAGGACACAGAGGACAGAGAGGAGACAGAGAGGAGACAGAGGAGACAGAGAGGAGACAGAGAGGAGACAGAGAGGAGACAGAGAGGAGACAGAGAGAGGACAGAGAGAGGACAGAGAGGAGATAGAGAGGAGATAGAGAGGAGACAGAGAGGAGACACAGAGGAGACAGAGAGAGGACACAGAGAGGAGACAGAGAGGAGACAGAGAGAGGACACAGAGGAGACAGAGAGGAGACAGAGAGGAGACAGAGAGGACACAGAGGAGACAGAGAGGAGACAGAGAGGAGACAGAGAGAGGACACAGAGGAGACAGAGAGGAGACAGAGAGGAGACAGAGAGGAGATAGAGAGGAGACAGAGAGAGGACACAGAGGAGACAGAGAGAGGACACAGAGGAGACAGAGAGGAGACAGAGGAGACAGAGAGGAGATAGAGAGGAGATAGAGAGGAGACAGAGAGGAGATAGAGAGGAGATAGAGAGGAGACAGAGAGGAGATAGAGAGGAGACAGAGAGAGGACACAGAGGAGACAGAGAGAGGACAGAGAGGAGACAGAGAGGAGACAGAGGAGACAGAGAGGAGACAGAGAGGAGATAGAGAGGAGATAGAGAGGAGACAGAGAGGAGATAGAGAGGAGATAGAGAGGAGACAGAGAGGAGATAGAGAGGAGACAGAGAGAGGACACAGAGGAGACAGAGAGAGGACAGAGAGGAGACAGAGAGGAGACAGAGGAGACAGAGAGGAGACAGAGAGGAGACAGAGAGGAGATAGAGAGGAGACAGAGAGGAGATAGAGAGGAGACAGAGAGAGGACACAGAGGAGACAGAGAGAGGAGACAGAGAGGAGACAGAGAGGAGACAGAGAGGAGATAGAGAGGAGATAGAGAGGAGATAGAGAGGAGACAGAGAGAGGACACAGAGGAGACACAGAGGAGACAGAGAGAGGACAGAGAGGAGACAGAGAGGAGACAGAGAGAGGACAGAGAGAGGACAGAGAGGAGACAGAGAGGAGACAGAGAGGAGACAGAGAGGAGACAGAGAGAGGACAGAGAGGAGACAGAGAGGAGACAGAGAGGAGACAGAGAGGAGACAGAGAGAGGACAGAGAGAGGACAGAGAGGAGACAGAGAGGAGACAGAGAGGAGACAGAGAGAGGACACAGAGGACAGAGAGGAGACAGAGAGGAGACAGAGAGGAGATAGAGAGGAGATAGAGAGGAGATAGAGAGGAGACAGAGAGGAGATAGAGAGGAGATAGAGAGGAGACAGAGAGAGGACACAGAGGACAGAGAGGAGACAGAGAGGAGACAGAGAGGAGATAGAGAGGAGATAGAGAGGAGATAGAGAGGAGACAGAGAGGAGACAGAGAGGAGATAGAGAGGAGACAGAGAGGAGACAGAGAGGAGACAGAGAGGAGACACAGAGGAGACAGAGAGGAGATAGAGAGGAGACAGAGAGAGGAGATAGAGAGGAGACAGAGAGGAGACAGAGAGGAGACAGAGAGGAGACAAAGAGGAGACAGAGAGGAGACAGAGAGGAGACAGAGAGGAGACAGAGAGGAGACAGAGAGGAGACACAGAGGAGATAGAGAGGAGACAGAGAGGAGATAGAGAGGAGATAGAGAGGAGACAGAGAGAGGACACAGAGGACAGAGAGGAGACAGAGAGGAGACAGAGAGGAGACAGAGAGAGGACACAGAGGAGACACAGAGGAGATAGAGAGGAGACAGAGAGGAGACAGAGAGGAGACAGAGAGGAGACAGAGAGGAGACAGAGAGGAGATAGAGAGGAGACAGAGAGAGGACACAGAGGAGACAGAGAGAGGACACAGAGGAGACAGAGAGGAGACAGAGAGGAGACAGAGAGGAGACAGAGAGGAGACAGAGAGGAGACACAGAGGAGATAGAGAGGAGACAGAGAGGAGACAGAGAGGAGATAGAGAGGAGACAGAGAGGAGATAGAGAGGAGATAGAGAGGAGACAGAGAGAGGACACAGAGGACAGAGAGGAGACAGAGAGGAGACAGAGAGGAGATAGAGAGGAGACAGAGAGGAGACAGAGAGGAGACAGAGAGGAGACACAGAGGAGATAGAGAGGAGACAGAGAGGAGACAGAGAGGAGATAGAGAGGAGACAGAGAGGAGATAGAGAGGAGATAGAGAGGAGACAGAGAGAGGACACAGAGGACAGAGAGGAGACAGAGAGGAGACAGAGAGGAGATAGAGAGGAGATAGAGAGGAGACAGAGAGAGGACACAGAGGACAGAGAGGAGACAGAGAGGAGACAGAGAGGAGACAGAGAGAGGACACAGAGGACAGAGAGGAGACAGAGAGGAGACAGAGAGGAGACAGAGAGGAGATAGAGAGGAGACAGAGAGGAGATAGAGAGGAGACAGAGAGGAGACGGAGAGGAGACAGAGAGGAGACAGAGAGGAGACACAGAGGAGACAGAGAGGAGACAGAGAGGAGACACAGAGGAGACAGAGAGGAGACAGAGAGGAGATAGAGAGGAGACAGAGAGGAGACGGAGAGGAGACAGAGAGGAGACAGAGAGGAGATAGAGAGGAGACAGAGAGAGGACACAGAGGAGACAGAGAGGAGACAGAGAGGAGACAGAGAGGAGACAGAGAGGAGATAGAGAGGAGACAGAGAGGAGACAGAGAGGAGACACAGAGGAGACAGAGAGGAGATAGAGAGGAGACAGAGAGGAGACAGAGAGGAGATAGAGAGGAGACAGAGAGAGGACACAGAGGAGACAGAGAGGAGACAGAGAGGAGACAGAGAGGAGACAGAGAGAGGACAGAGAGGAGACAGAGAGAGGACACAGAGGAGACACAGAGGAGACAGAGAGGAGATAGAGAGGAGACAGAGAGGAGACAGAGAGGAGACAGAGAGAGGACACAGAGGAGACACAGAGGAGACAGAGAGGAGATAGAGAGGAGACAGAGAGGAGACAGAGAGGAGATAGAGAGGAGACAGAGAGGAGACAGAGAGGAGACAGAGAGGAGACAGAGAGGAGACAGAGAGGAGACAGAGAGGAGACAGAGAGGAGACAGAGAGGAGACAGAGAGGAGATAGAGAGGAGACAGAGAGGAGACAGAGAGGAGACAGAGAGGAGATAGAGAGGAGACAGAGAGGAGACAGAGAGGAGACAGAGAGGAGATAGAGAGGAGACAGAGAGAGGACACAGAGGACAGAGAGGAGACAGAGAGGAGACAGAGAGGAGACAGAGAGGAGACAGAGAGGAGACAGAGAGGAGACAGAGAGAGGACACAGAGGAGACAGAGAGGAGATAGAGAGGAGACAGAGAGGAGACAGAGAGAGGACACAGAGGAGACAGAGAGGAGACAGAGAGGAGACAGAGAGGAGATAGAGAGGAGACAGAGAGGAGACAGAGAGGAGACAGAGAGGAGACAGAGAGAGGACACAGAGGACAGAGAGGAGACAGAGAGGAGACAGAGAGGAGATAGAGAGGAGACAGAGAGGAGATAGAGAGGAGATAGAGAGGAGACAGAGAGGAGACAGAGAGGACAGAGAGAGAGGAGACAGAGAGAGGACACAGAGGACAGAGGAAAGAATCCTGCTGTCCGTCAACTTTCCACAGTTAATCAATTCACCGCCTCAGAGAGTATTTTCATTTAATCATCACACACACACACACACACACACACACACACACACACACACAGTAAAAGATGAGTAAAAGATCAGGAAAGGTTACCAGGGCGTGAAGCTTCTCTTCCAGGTCCTGATTGGCTCTCTGAGATGCTGTGTAGCTGTTCTGGAGTCTGCAGAGAGAGAACTGTTACTGAGCAGTAGCCACAGAAGAGTCATAGAACGAGTCACAGAACGAGTCAAAGAACAAGTCACAGAACGAGTCAAAGAACGAGTCACAGAAGATTAAAAAATCGAGTCAAAGAACGAGTCACAGAAGAGTCAAAGAAGAATCACAGAACGAGTCAAAGAACGAGTCAAAGAATGAGTCACAGAACGAGTCACAGAAGAGTTATAGAACGAGTCATAGAACGAGTCACAGAACGAGTCAAAGAACAAGTCACAGAACGAGTCAAAGAACGAGTCACAGAACGAGTCAAAGAATGAGTCACAGAACGAGTCACAGAAGAGTTATAGAACGAGTCATAGAACGAGTCACAGAAGAGTCACAGAACGAGTCAAAGAACGAGTCACAGAAGAGTCATAGAACGAGTCACAGAAGAGTCAAAGAACGAGTCACAGAACGAGTCAAAGAACGAGTCACAGAAGAGTCATAGAACGAGTCACAGAACGAGTCAAAGAACGAGTCACAGAACGAGTCAAAGAACGAGTCACAGAAAAGTCAAAGATCGAGTCAAAGAACGAGTCACAGAAGAGTCATAGAACGAGTCACAGAAGAGTCAAAGAACGAGTCACAGAACGAGTCAAAGAAGAGTTATAGAACGAGTCATAGAACGAGTCACAGAAGAGTCACAGAACGAGTCAAAGAACGAGTCACAGAAGAGTCATAGAACGAGTCACAGAAGAGTCAAAGAACGAGTCACAGAACGAGTCAAAGAACGAGTCACAGAAGAGTCATAGAACGAGTCACAGAACGAGTCAAAGAACAAGTCACAGAACGAGTCAAAGAACGAGTCACAGAAGATTAAAAAATCGAGTCAAAGAACGAGTCACAGAAGAGTCAAAGAAGAATCACAGAACGAGTCAAAGAACGAGTCAAAGAACGAGTCAAAGAATGAGTCACAGAACGAGTCACAGAAGAGTTATAGAACGAGTCATAGAACGAGTCACAGAAGAGTCACAGAACGAGTCAAAGAACGAGTCACAGAAGAGTCATAGAACGAGTCACAGAAGAGTCAAAGAACGAGTCACAGAACGAGTCAAAGAACGAGTCACAGAAGAGTCATAGAACGAGTCACAGAACGAGTCAAAGAACGAGTCACAGAACGAGTCAAAGAACGAGTCACAGAAAAGTCAAAGATCGAGTCAAAGAACGAGTCACAGAAGAGTCAAAGAATGAGTCACAGAAGAGTCACAGAATGAGTCATAGAACGAGTCACAGAAGAGTCAAAGAACGAGTCAAAGAACGAGTCAAAGAACGAGTCACAGAAGAGTCAAAGAACGAGTCAAAGATCGAGTCAAAGATCGAGTCACAGAAGAGTCATAGAACGAGTCACAGAAGAGTCATAGAACGAGTCACAGAGTCAAAGAACGAGTCACAGAAGAGTCAAAGAATGAGTCAAAGAACGAGTCAAAGAACGAGTCAAAGAACGAGTCAAAGAATGAGTCAAAGAATGAGTCAAAGAACGAGTCACAGAAGAGTCATAGAACGAGTCACAGAAGTCAAAGAACGAGTCACAGAATGAGTCATAGAACGAGTCACAGAAGAGTCAAAGATCGAGTCAAAGAATGAGTCACAGAAGAGTCAAAGAATGAGTCAAAGAACGAGTCACAGAAGAGTCATAGAACGAGTCACAGAAGAGTCAAAGAACGAGTCAAAGAACGAGTCACAGAAGAGTCAAAGATCGAGTCAAAGAACGAGTCACAGAAGAGTCAAAGAACGAGTCACAGAAGAGTCATAGAACGAGTCACAGAACGAGTCACAGAAGAGTCAAAGATCGAGTCAAAGAACGAGTCACAGAAGAGTCACAGAATGAGTCATAGAACGAGTCACAGAAGAGTCATAGAACGAGTCACAGAAGAGTCAAAGAACGAGTCACATAATGAGTCACAGAAGATTAAAAGATCGAGTCAAAGAAGAATCACAGAACGAGTCAAATAACGAGTCAAAGAAGAATCACAGAACGAGTCAAATAACGAGTCAAAGAATGAGTCACAGAAGAGTTATAGAAGGAGTCACAGTTGAGTTATAGAAGGAGTCTCAGAAGAGTTATAATGACTAACACAAGAATCACAGAAGAGATATTGAAGGAGTTATAAAAGATGATTGACCTCACTCAGTGGGCAACATGATGACCTTTGACCCCGTCCATCACCATCACAGATAAAACCTGGAACAGTCTGATCCGGATCATCAGAGTCCTTACCTGCGGAACTTGTCCCTCATCTTGTCTAGGTCGTCTCTGGTCCGGCTTAGCTCCGCCTCCATGTAGTGACGGCCGCCATCAAACTCCGCCTCAATGGCCTCCATCTTGTGGGTGGAGAGAGAGAGGCGGCGCTGGAGATCCTCATTCTGCTGCTGGAGGATTCTGGGTAAAGGGGTCAGAGGTCAGTGAGGTCATTACAGGGAGACGGTTTTCAACACTAGATTAGTTAGGTTAGATTATTTCAACATTAAGTACATTTAAACAAACTACTGTACTATTGTGAGGTACTTGTACTTTACTTGAGTATTTAGATGTTCTGTTACTTTCTATTTCTCGACTACATCAGGGGTACATATTGTAAATGTTATTGTACTACATCTCAGAAATAAATGTGGTATTTTCTTACTGTAATACATCTCAAGAGGTAAATATACATTTTACTGTACTACATCTCAGAGGTACATATTGTACTTTTTATTGTACTACAGCTCAGCGATAAATGTAGTA
Organism: Cyclopterus lumpus; assembly: GCF_009769545.1. NCBI lineage: Eukaryota > Metazoa > Chordata > Actinopteri > Perciformes > Cyclopteridae > Cyclopterus > Cyclopterus lumpus. Next base: position 317,666 of record NC_046980.1, read on the forward strand.
CTCCACTATAATATAATCTATGTTATTTTGCAGAATGAATACTTTACTTTTGAGACTAATACTTTTAGTAAGAGTTTGAATGCACAGCCTTCACTTGAAACAGAGTACTACTATATATAAATAATTACAAGTAAAAGTACAATAAACACATTAGTTGGGAAGAACGTGGCTGAAAGAAAAGTTGAGTCAGTGCTATGTACATCATCATTAATAACTTTAATAACATTCCTAATATACAAGTCTCACCTGATCCGGTCCGAGTCAGATAACACCTCCTGTAACACAACAAGCTGATGTTAGTTAGTCTCAGGTATTAATGTGCACATATTTATATATTCAGAAATCTTTTAATGTAAACAGAGAAATGATTTTCTCGATGTCTCAAGAGGTTTGGTTCTTTAGAAATGTTAGAACATGAAAAGACCTATAAAGGCTTTGTCTTAATATCTGCAGTAGAACACCGACTGTAACCAAACACTCTGCTTTCACCTGTTGAAACATCCTCTCACCTGCTGGAGGCGGAGCATCAGGACCGTCAGCAGAATGACCGAAGAGCTACAAGTCCGGTTGTAATGAAACTTGGTGGAAAAGTTTAGAACCCGAGGAGGAAGCCCCTAAAGTCTGAAGCGGATCTGAATCACCAGGAGGGTTCATTTTCCTTATAGTTATGAGATGAGAACCCTTCTAGTTACTGGATCTATATTTTTAGTTCATAATATATCAAATATTAATCATTTAATAAAAAGTAAGACAGTAACGCTCAGAAGAATCACATTTAAAATTCTTCTCCTCGCCTACAAAGCCTTGATTGGTGATGCACCATCATATCTTAAGGAGCTTGTAGTACCATATTGCCCCACTAGAGAGCTGCGCTCACTAAATGCGGGGCTACTTGTGGTTCCTAGAGTCCTAAAAAGTAGGATGGGAGCCAGAGCCTTCAGTTATCAAGCTCCTCTTTTATGGAACCAGCTTCCACTTTCAGTCCTGGAGGCAGACACAGTCACCTCATTCAAGAATAGACTTAAGACTTTCCTCTTTAATAGCCCTTATAGTTAGGGCTGAATCAGGTTTGCCCTGGTCCAGCCCCTTGATATGCTGCTATAGGCTTATAGGCTGCTGGGGGATGTTTTAGGATACACTGAGCACCTATCTCTTCTTCTCTCTCTCCTTATGGATGAATTTACATCTCTCCATTGCACCTTATTAACTCTGCTTCCTCCCCGGAGTCGTTGTGACTTCACGTCTCATAGGGTCCATTGGACCTGGAGGTGTCTGATGCTGGTGAGCCGGCCTCCCATTGGCCCTGCTGATGCCCCGCCCCCCCTCCTCTCTACCTCCTTCTGTTTCATGGATTGGAGTTCCATTCATACATTGTCATATTCATGTAATGTGTTTATGTAACTCTGTAACTCTGTTCATCTGGTCACATGACATCTATTCATCTGTCCATCCGGGGAGAGGGATCCTCCTCTGTTGCTCTCCTGAAGGGTTCTTCCCTTTTTTCCCCTGAAAGGGTTTTTTCTATTTTTTGGGAGTTTTTCCTGATTCGATGTGAGGTCAAAGGTCAGGGATGTCGTATGTGTACAGATTGTAAAACCCTCTGAGGGGAGTTTGTAATTTGTGATTTTGGGCTACACAAAATAAACTGAATTGAAAAAGCTCTTTGATTGAAACAATATCTACTATTCATCATTACTATTGTAAAGATAAATAACCAGTGTCATTATAATTAGTTTAATTTGATTCTTCATTTTGTAATTAGACTATTCTGGCAAACGTTTGGACATTTTACAGAACAATTATTAATTATTAGCTTTTTTATTGTCTTGGGTCTTTAGCAACAGTTTTTAATTACATTTATTTATTTATTTTCCTTTGCACTTTGACTTACATACAAACTTACCTTTTAATAAAAACACATTGATGATGATAATAATATACTCAATATATATTAATTATCATATTTTATTGTACATTTTAAATTTAGTCGTAAACTATTGCACTGTTTACTCTTACACACCATATTCCTTGTATTGTACACTTTTATGATTTTGATTAATAGTTTAATTGTTTGTTAAAATAATGACAAAATGATAAATATATATTTTTGATTGTGTATTGATTGATTGATTTTAAAACCTCCTTGATTTCCACGACTTCTCCTGGACTGCTGCTCTCATTTGACGGATCAGACAATTGATCACATGACTGACATGTAACCCATCAGTGATGTCAGATGTTTCCCGTTTCTTCATCGATCTCTGTCGACGTATGGAAACACATCCTCTCCCAGAATGCAGCGGTGTTTTACACAGTGGAACCTCTCAGCTGATCGATCGCCTAGAGAGCTGTGAGATCAATCACTCTGCAGCCCAAAAGCCAATCAGATCACTGCGTTCTGCAGCTGCAGATTTCTGCTCTGATCATTTGTGTTCTGAACAATTTATCAATCTAGAACTGCTTATATTAGATAACTAAATATATTTATCTGTTGTAGGTATATAGGACTGTTTATATTATATCACTAAACACTGATGTGTTGTAAAGTTGATGATCAAGGTGCCCCCCCTCTAACCTACCTTGATGTGGGACAGAAGAGACTGATTAGAAGCAGGAGGTCTGTGTTTGTGCCTTTGTGGTTCCTCTGTCTCCTGAACCTCCATCTTTACTCCTCTATTCATCCTCCACTCCTCCTCTTTAGGCCCCGCCTTCTCTTTGACACTACACTGCCGGCGGAGGGTCTCCTGCCCCGACCTCTCTCCCTGCAGGGGCTGGTACCAGCTGCCGGGCCGCTGCATCGCCGCCACCCAGTCGTCCCAGCGCCGAGTCCGATCAGCAGACTTACCTATCGCCTGCTGCTTCCTGTGGGCGGGGCTGCCCTGGCGCTGGGGGGTGGGGCTTCCTCGCTCACTGGAGGACATCCTGCCGAGCAGCGTCAGGTGGGCGGGGCTCAGGACACGACAGGTGATTTCATCCAGAAAGTTGGAGAAGCGGACCTTCTCCTCCAGAACCTGCATCTTCCAGTTCCAATCTGTCCTGCAAGGCAAAGGTGGGTCCGAGGACCGCCGCGAGGACGGTGCCCGCTGATCTGACCGTTCCAGAGTGCGAGTGGGCAGGTGGAGGGCTCCGCTACGCTCCCTGCTGTCGTCCAGCAGCTCCTCTGACTTTGACTTTCTGATGACATCATAGGCATACTCCACACCCAGCGAGGCCGGCTGCTTCAGGATCCCTTTCGGAGGCTGCGTCCGGTGAGTGCGGTCGTGGCGCTCTCCTCTGGAGATGCGGGCGGAGGAGGGTTTCCTGCCCGCGGCGGCCTTTCCATGTGTTGGAAAACCATCGCTGTTACTGCTCATGGAGTGACTTGCTACACGGCGAGGACTTGTGGTGACACCCACCGCCGTGGTTGTGGTCCGGTTGCGTCGGTGGGTGCTGAAAAGAGGCGGCGGTGGAACGCAGAACTCCAGGCTGGAGAGACTCGAGACGTCCAGCTCGCTGTCCGAGAGCAAAAGCGGTGAAGTTTCAACACCGCGTTGCGACCCGGTACCCCGTGGCTGCTGAGAGGGGGCCACGAGGAAGTGGGGGAGGTGCTGCAAGGGGGGTGGGGTCGTGTTTAGGGGGTGTAGGTTTACCTGATTGATGTCGGGCTGCGGCGCAGATGGAGAAGGACCGACAGGCGGGGCGTGGCGCGTCTCGCGGTGCTGCAGCGGAGCCTTGCGGTATGGCTTCCTGGCAGGGGCGGCGCTGGTCATCCTGGGACTTCTTCCTTCACCGCTGTCAGTCCTACCGGCAGAAGAAGAGTTAGGCTGCGACGCTGACACCAACCGCCCGCCGCCACCCTCTGACCACAACGCCTCAACCACGACTGGACTGGACTCACTTCTCTCTCTCTGTCTGTGTGTGTGTGTGTGTGGGGGGGTGTTGTGTGTGTGTGTAGATCAATGCTCGGTCGCCCCTCATCAACATCAAACATGCCTCCCTCTCACACACCTGTTCGTTTGTCCCTGCACTGTGAGGACATGACATGTCCCTGCACTGTGAGGACATGACATGTCCCTGCACTGTGAGGACATGACATGTCCCTGCACTGTGAGGACATGACATGTCACTGCACTGTGAGGACATGACATGTCCCTGCACTGTGAGGACATGACATGTCCCTGCACTGTGAGGACATGACATGTCACTGCACTGTGAGGACATGACATGTCACTGCACTGTGAGGACATGACATGTCCCTGCACTGTGAGGACATGACATGTCCCTGCACTGTGAGGACATGACATGTCACTGCACTGTGAGGACATGACATGTCCCTGCACTGTGAGGACATGACATGTCCCTGCACTGTGAGGACATGACATGTCCCTGCACTGTGAGGACATGACATGTCCCTGCACTGTGAGGACATGACATGTCCCTGCACTGTGAGGACATGACATGTCACTGCACTGTGAGGACATGACATGTCCCTGCACTGTGAGGACATGACATGTCCCTGCACTGTGAGGACATGACATGTCCCTGCACTGTGAGGACATGACATGTCCCTGCACTGTGAGGACATGACATGTCCCTGCACTGTGAGGATATGACATGTCCCTGCACTGTGAGGACATGACATGTCCCTGCACTGTGAGGACATGACATGTCCCTGCACTGTGAGGATATGACATGTCCCTGCACTGTGAGGACATGACATGTCACTGCACTGTGAGGACATGACATGTCACTGCACTGTGAGGACATGACATGTCACTGCACTGTGAGGACATGACATGTCCCTGCACTGTGAGGACATGACATGTCACTGCACTGTGAGGACATGACATGTCCCTGCACTGTGAGGACATGTCATACCCTGCACGTGTGTGTACTCCTGAACAACGGTCTCACTGTGTAACTGGAGGTGTAGGAGGTTTATGTTTGAGGAATGTCCTCACAAGATTCTTTGTGTGTGTTTGATGATTGTGACTTTGCGAGGACCAGGTTTTAAACCTTCAATGTCAGGACATCATGTTCAAAACTTCACTTTGTAAGTCCAAAACTCAAACATAGATGAATGGTGGTCCTCACAAGTGTGTCAATACATGTAGTGCGTGTGTGTGTGTGAGCCTCAGGCATCACATTGATCTCAAACAGTTTCCAGAACAGGAAGTGCAGCTGCATTGATCTGAATGAGGCCATCGTTATCATGTTTATTTGAATAACAGAGCTATCACAAGCTAACATGCTAACAACACACTTTACCCCTTAAGATAAATAAAATACACAAATAGTAAAGTCAGTGTTCTACTACTACTACTATTAATAGTGAGATTATTTTTGAATAAAAATTGCTTTATAAATAAAATGCATTATTATTATTACAGCTCCTACTAATACTTCTATTAATACTGCTACTTGCTAATAATACTGCTACTACTATAAATACTTCTATTACTACTGCTACTATTAATACTGCTACTTGGTAATAATACTGCTACTTGGTAATAATACTGCTACTACTATAAATACTTCTATTACTACTGCTACTATTAATACTGCTACTTGGTAATAATACTGCTACTACTATAAATACATATATTACTACTGCTACGACTATTAATACTGCTATTACTGCTAGTATTCCTGTTACTACTGCTATTGCTGCTATTAATAGATATAGTATATGCATCCCCAGGCAGAAATACTGCTACTACTATTAATACTGCCATTACTACTGCTACTTCTACTACTATTAATACTGCTACTACTATTACTACTGCTATTGCTGCTATTAATAGATATATACTTTATTCATTCCCAGGCAGAAATACTGCTACTACTATTAATACTACTGCTACTACTATTAATACTACTACTACTATTAATACTACTGCTACTACTATCAATACTACTACTACTACTATTAATACTACTGCTACTACTATTAATACTACTGCTACTACTATTAATACTACTACTACTATTAATACTACTGCTACTACTATTAATACTACTGCTACTGCTATTAATACTACTACTACTACTATTAATACTGCTACTACTATTAATACTACTGCTACTACTATCAATACTACTACTACTACTATTAATACTGCTACTACTATTAATACTACTGCTACTACTATCAACACTACTGCTACTGCTATTAATACTACTGCTACTACTATTAATACTACTGCTACTACTATTAATACTACTACTACTACTATTAATACTACTGCTACTACTATTAATACTACTGCTACTACTATTAATACTACTACTACTACTATTAATACTGCTACTACTATTAATACTACTACTACTACTATTAATACTACTGCTACTACTATTAATACTACTACTACTACTATTAATACTACTGCTACTACTATTAATACTACTACTACTACTATTAATACTACTGCTACTACTATTAATACTACTACTACTACTATTAATACTACTGCTACTACTATTAATACTACTACTACTACTATTAATACTACTGCTACTACTATTAATACTGCTACTACTATTAATACTACTGCTACTACTATTAATACTACTGCTACTACTATTAATACTACTACTACTAATATTAATACTACTGCTACTACTATTAATACTGCTACTACTATTAATACTACTACTACTACTATTAATACTACTGCTACTACTATTAATACTGCTACTACTATCAACACTACTGCTACTACTATTAATACTACTGCTACTACTATTAATACTACTACTACTACTACTACTATTAATACTACTGCTACTACTATCAACACTACTTCTACTACTATTAACAATACTGCTACTACTATTAATACTACTGCTACTACTATTAATACTACTACTACTACTATTAATACTACTGCTACTACTATTAATACTGCTACTACTATTAATACTACTGCTACTACTATTAATACTACTGCTACTACTATTAATACTACTACTACTACTATTAATACTACTGCTACTACTATTAATACTGCTACTACTATTAATACTACTACTACTACTATTAATACTACTGCTACTACTATTAATACTGCTACTACTATCAACACTACTGCTACTACTATTAATACTACTGCTACTACTATTAATACTACTACTACTACTATTAATACTACTGCTACTACTATCAACACTACTTCTACTACTATTAACAATACTGCTACTACTATTAATACTACTGCTACTACTATTAATACTACTGCTACTACTATAAATGCTACTGCTACTACTATTAATACTACTGCTACTTCTATTAATACTACTACTAGTAATACTACTACTATTAATACTACTACTATTAATACTACTGCTACTACTATCAATACTACTACTATCAATACTACTACTATTAATACTACTACTATTAATACTACTGCTACTACTACTATTAATACTGCTGCTACTACTATTAATACTACTGCTACTACTATCAATACTACTACTATTAATACTACTGCTACTACTATTAATACTACTGCTACTACTATTAATACTACTGCTACTACTATTAATACTACTACTATCAATACTACTACTACTGTTACTACGGAGGAGTCACTCTGAATCTCACCTGAGTAAATAAAGATCCTAATATCGCTTTGTGAATAAAGATCACGATATCGGCTTCTTCAATAAAGATCACGACATCGGCTTCTTCAATAAAGATCACGATATCGGCTTCTTCAATAAAGATCACGATATCAGCTTCTTCAATAAAGATCACGATATCGGCTTCTTCAATAAAGATCACAATATCGGCTTCTTGAAATCACGATATCGGCTTCTTCAATAAAGATCACGATATCAGCTTCTTCAATAAAGATCACGATATCGGCTTCTTCAATAAAGATCACGATATCGGCTTCTTCAATAAAGATCACGATATCAGCTTCTTCAATAAAGATCACGATATCGGCTTCTTCAATAAAGATCACGATATCGGCTTCTTCAATAAAGATCACGACATCGGCTTCTTCAATAAAGATCACGATATCGGCTTCTTCAATAAAGATCACGATATCAGCTTCTTCAATAAAGATCACGATATCGGCTTCTTCAATAAAGATCACAATATCGGCTTCTTGAAATCACGATATCGGCTTCTTCAATAAAGATCACGATATCAGCTTCTTCAATAAAGATCACGATATCGGCTTCTTCAATAAAGATCACGATATCGGCTTCTTCAATAAAGATCACGATATCAGCTTCTTCAATAAAGATCACGATATCGGCTTCTTCAATAAAGATCACGATATCAGCTTCTTCAATAAAGATCACGATATCGGCTTCTTCAATAAAGATCACGATATCAGCTTCTTCAATAAAGATCACGATATCGGCTTCTTCAATAAAGATCACGATATCGGCTTCTTCAATAAAGATCACGATATCGGCTTCTTCAATAAAGATCACGATATCGGCTTCTTCAATAAAGATCACGATATCAGCTTCTTCAATAAAGATCACGATATCGGCTTCTTCAATAAAGATCACGATATCGGCTTCTTCAATAAAGATCACGATATCAGCTTCTTCAATAAAGATCACGATATCTGCTTCTTCAATAAAGATCACGATATCGGCTTCTTCAATAAAGATCACGATATCGGCTTCTTCAATAAAGATCACGATATCAGCTTCTTCAATAAAGATCACGATATCAGCTTCTTCAATAAAGATCACGATATCGGCTTCTTCAATAAAGATCAAGATATCGGCTTCTTCAATAAAGATCACGATATCGGCTTCTTCAATAAAGATCACGATATCGGCTTCTTCAATAAAGATCAAGATATCGGCTTCTTCAATAAAGATCACGACATCAGCTTCTTCAATAAAGATCACGATATCGGCTTCTTCAATAAAGATCACGATATCGGCTTCTTCAATAAAGATCACGATATCGGCTTCTTCAATAAAGATCACGATATCGGCTTCTTCAATAAAGATCAAGATATCGGCTTCTTCAATAAAGATCACGATATCGGCTTCTTCAATAAAGATCACGATATCGGCTTCTTCAATAAAGATCAAGATATCGGCTTCTTCAATAAAGATCACGACATCAGCTTCTTCAATAAAGATCACGATATCGGCTTCTTCAATAAAGATCACGACATCAGCTTCTTCAATAAAGATCACGATATCGGCTTCTTCAATAAAGATCACGATATCGGCTTCTTCAATAAAGATCACGATATCAGCTTCTTCAATAAAGATCACGATATCGGCTTCTTCAATAAAGATCAAGATATCGGCTTCTTCAATAAAGATCACGATATCGGCTTCTTCAATAAAGATCACGATATCGGCTTCTTCAATAAAGATCAAGATATCGGCTTCTTCAATAAAGATCACGACATCAGCTTCTTCAATAAAGATCACGATATCGGCTTCTTCAATAAAGATCACGATATCGGCTTCTTCAATAAAGATCAAGATATCGGCTTCTTCAATAAAGATCACGATATCGGCTTCTTCAATAAAGATCACGATATCGGCTTCTTGAAATCACGATATCGGCTTCTTCAATAAAGATCACGATATCAGCTTCTTCAATAAAGATCACGATATCAGCTTCTTCAATAAAGATCACGATATCGGCTTCTTCAATAAAGATCACGATATCAGCTTCTTCAATAAAGATCACGATATCGGCTTCTTCAATAAAGATCACGATATCGGCTTCTTCAATAAAGATCACGATATCGGCTTCTTCAATAAAGATCAAGATATCGGCTTCTTCAATAAAGATCACGATATCGGCTTCTTCAATAAAGATCAAGATATCAGCTTCTTCAATAAAGATCACGATATCAGCTTCTTCAATAAAGATCACGATATCTGCTTCTTCAATAAAGATCACGATATCAGCTTCTTCAATAAAGATCACGATATCAGCTTCTTCAATAAAGATCACGATATCGGCTTCTTCAATAAAGATCACGATATCGGCTTCTTCAATAAAGATCAAGATATCGGCTTCTTCAATAAAGATCACGATATCGGCTTCTTCAATAAAGATCAAGATATCGGCTTCTTCAATAAAGATCACGATATCAGCTTCTTCAATAAAGATCACGATATCGGCTTCTTCAATAAAGATCAAGATATCGGCTTCTTCAATAAAGATCACGATATCGGCTTCTTCAATAAAGATCACGATATCGGCTTCTTCAATAAAGATCACGATATCGGCTTCTTCAATAAAGATCACGATATCGGCTTCTTCAATAAAGATCACGATATCAGCTTCTTCAATAAAGATCACGACATCAGCTTCTTCAATAAAGATCACGATATCGGCTTCTTCAATAAAGATCACGATATCGGCTTCTTCAATAAAGATCACGATATCGGCTTCTTCAATAAAGATCACGATATCGGCTTCTTCAATAAAGATCACGATATCAGCTTCTTCAATAAAGATCACGATATCGGCTTCTTCAATAAAGATCACGATATCAGCTTCTTCAATAAAGATCACGATATCAGCTTCTTCAATAAAGATCACGATATCGGCTTCTTCAATAAAGATCACGATATCAGCTTCTTCAATAAAGATCACGATATCGGCTTCTTCAATAAAGATCACGATATCAGCTTCTTCAATAAAGATCACGATATCGGCTTCTTCAATAAAGATCACGATATCAGCTTCTTCAATAAAGATCACGATATCAGCTTCTTCAATAAAGATCACGATATCTGCTTCTTCAATAAAGATCACGATATCGGCTTCTTCAATAAAGATCACGATATCGGCTTCTTCAATAAAGATCAAGATATCGGCTTCTTCAATAAAGATCACGATATCGGCTTCTTCAATAAAGATCACGATATCGGCTTCTTCAATAAAGATCAAGATATCGGCTTCTTCAATAAAGATCACGATATCGGCTTCTTCAATAAAGATCACGATATCGGCTTCTTCAATAAAGATCAAGATATCGGCTTCTTCAATAAAGATCACGACATCAGCTTCTTCAATAAAGATCACGATATCGGCTTCTTCAATAAAGATCACGATATCGGCTTCTTCAATAAAGATCAAGATATCGGCTTCTTCAATAAAGATCACGATATCGGCTTCTTCAATAAAGATCACGATATCGGCTTCTTGAAATCACGATATCGGCTTCTTCAATAAAGATCACGATATCAGCTTCTTCAATAAAGATCACGATATCAGCTTCTTCAATAAAGATCACGATATCGGCTTCTTCAATAAAGATCACGATATCAGCTTCTTCAATAAAGATCACGATATCGGCTTCTTCAATAAAGATCACGATATCGGCTTCTTCAATAAAGATCACGATATCGGCTTCTTCAATAAAGATCAAGATATCGGCTTCTTCAATAAAGATCACGATATCGGCTTCTTCAATAAAGATCAAGATATCAGCTTCTTCAATAAAGATCACGATATCAGCTTCTTCAATAAAGATCACGATATCTGCTTCTTCAATAAAGATCACGATATCAGCTTCTTCAATAAAGATCACGATATCGGCTTCTTCAATAAAGATCACGATATCGGCTTCTTCAATAAAGATCAAGATATCGGCTTCTTCAATAAAGATCACGATATCAGCTTCTTCAATAAAGATCACGATATCGGCTTCTTCAATAAAGATCAAGATATCGGCTTCTTCAATAAAGATCACGATATCGGCTTCTTCAATAAAGATCACGATATCGGCTTCTTCAATAAAGATCACGATATCGGCTTCTTCAATAAAGATCACGATATCGGCTTCTTCAATAAAGATCAAGATATCGGCTTCTTCAATAAAGATCAAGATATCGGCTTCTTCAATAAAGATCACGATATCAGCTTCTTCAATAAAGATCACGATATCGGCTTCTTCAATAAAGATCACGACATCAGCTTCTTCAATAAAGATCACGATATCGGCTTCTTCAATAAAGATCACGATATCGGCTTCTTCAATAAAGATCAAGATATCGGCTTCTTCAATAAAGATCACGATATCGGCTTCTTCAATAAAGATCACGATATCGGCTTCTTGAAATCACGATATCGGCTTCTTCAATAAAGATCACGATATCAGCTTCTTCAATAAAGATCACGATATCAGCTTCTTCAATAAAGATCACGATATCGGCTTCTTCAATAAAGATCACGATATCAGCTTCTTCAATAAAGATCACGATATCGGCTTCTTCAATAAAGATCACGATATCGGCTTCTTCAATAAAGATCACGATATCGGCTTCTTCAATAAAGATCAAGATATCGGCTTCTTCAATAAAGATCACGATATCGGCTTCTTCAATAAAGATCAAGATATCAGCTTCTTCAATAAAGATCACGATATCAGCTTCTTCAATAAAGATCACGATATCTGCTTCTTCAATAAAGATCACGATATCAGCTTCTTCAATAAAGATCACGATATCGGCTTCTTCAATAAAGATCACGATATCGGCTTCTTCAATAAAGATCAAGATATCGGCTTCTTCAATAAAGATCACGATATCGGCTTCTTCAATAAAGATCACGATATCGGCTTCTTCAATAAAGATCAAGATATCGGCTTCTTCAATAAAGATCACGATATCGGCTTCTTCAATAAAGATCACGATATCGGCTTCTTGAAATCACGATATCGGCTTCTTCAATAAAGATCACGATATCAGCTTCTTCAATAAAGATCACGATATCAGCTTCTTCAATAAAGATCACGATATCGGCTTCTTCAATAAAGATCACGATATCAGCTTCTTCAATAAAGATCACGATATCGGCTTCTTCAATAAAGATCACGATATCGGCTTCTTCAATAAAGATCACGATATCGGCTTCTTCAATAAAGATCAAGATATCGGCTTCTTCAATAAAGATCACGATATCGGCTTCTTCAATAAAGATCAAGATATCAGCTTCTTCAATAAAGATCACGATATCAGCTTCTTCAATAAAGATCACGATATCTGCTTCTTCAATAAAGATCACGATATCAGCTTCTTCAATAAAGATCACGATATCGGCTTCTTCAATAAAGATCACGATATCGGCTTCTTCAATAAAGATCAAGATATCGGCTTCTTCAATAAAGATCACGATATCAGCTTCTTCAATAAAGATCACGATATCGGCTTCTTCAATAAAGATCAAGATATCGGCTTCTTCAATAAAGATCACGACATCGGCTTCTTCAATAAAGATCACGATATCGGCTTCTTCAATAAAGATCACGATATCGGCTTCTTCAATAAAGATCACGATATCGGCTTCTTCAATAAAGATCACGACATCAGCTTCTTCAATAAAGATCAAGATATCGGCTTCTTCAATAAAGATCACGATATCGGCTTCTTCAATAAAGATCACGACATCAGCTTCTTCAATAAAGATCACGATATCGGCTTCTTCAATAAAGATCACGATATCGGCTTCTTCAATAAAGATCACGATATCGGCTTCTTCAATAAAGATCACGATATCGGCTTCTTCAATAAAGATCACGATATCAGCTTCTTCAATAAAGATCAAGATATCGGCTTCTTCAATAAAGATCACGATATCGGCTTCTTCAATAAAGATCACGATATCGGCTTCTTCAATAAAGATCACGATATCAGCTTCTTCAATAAAGATCAAGATATCGGCTTCTTCAATAAAGATCAAGATATCGGCTTCTTCAATAAAGATCACGATATCGGCTTCTTCAATAAAGATCACGACATCAGCTTCTTCAATAAAGATCACGATATCGGCTTCTTCAATAAAGATCACGATATCGGCTTCTTCAATAAAGATCACGATATCGGCTTCTTCAATAAAGATCACGACATCAGCTTCTTCAATAAAGATCACGATATCGGCTTCTTCAATAAAGATCACGATATCAGCTTCTTCAATAAAGATCACGATATCGGCTTCTTCAATAAAGATCACGATATCGGCTTCTTCAATAAAGATCACGATATCGGCTTCTTCAATAAAGATCACGATATCAGCTTCTTGAAATCACGATATCGGCTTCTTCAATAAAGATCACGATATCAGCTTCTTCAATAAAGATCACGATATCGGCTTCTTCAATAAAGATCACGATATCGGCTTCTTCAATAAAGATCACGATATCAGCTTCTTCAATAAAGATCACGATATCAGCTTCTTCAATAAAGATCACGATATCTGCTTCTTCAATAAAGATCACGATATCGGCTTCTTCAATAAAGATCACGATATCAGCTTCTTCAATAAAGATCACGATATCGGCTTCTTCAATAAAGATCACGATATCGGCTTCTTCAATAAAGATCACGATATCAGCTTCTTCAATAAAGATCACGATATCTGCTTCTTCAATAAAGATCACGATATCGGCTTCTTCAATAAAGATCACGATATCAGCTTCTTCAATAAAGATCACGATATCAGCTTCTTCAATAAAGATCACGATATCTGCTTCTTCAATAAAGATCACGATATCGGCTTCTTCAATAAAGATCACGATATCGGCTTCTTCAATAAAGATCACGATATCTGCTTCTTCAATAAAGATCACGATATCGGCTTCTTCAATAAAGATCACGATATCGGCTTCTTCAATAAAGATCAAGATATCGGCTTCTTCAATAAAGATCACGATATCAGCTTCTTCAATAAAGATCACGATATCGGCTTCTTCAATAAAGATCAAGATATCGGCTTCTTCAATAAAGATCACGATATCGGCTTCTTCAATAAAGATCACGATATCGGCTTCTTCAATAAAGATCAAGATATCGGCTTCTTCAATAAAGATCACGACATCAGCTTCTTCAATAAAGATCACGATATCGGCTTCTTCAATAAAGATCACGATATCGGCTTCTTCAATAAAGATCAAGATATCGGCTTCTTCAATAAAGATCACGATATCGGCTTCTTCAATAAAGATCACGATATCGGCTTCTTGAAATCACGATATCGGCTTCTTCAATAAAGATCACGATATCAGCTTCTTCAATAAAGATCACGATATCAGCTTCTTCAATAAAGATCACGATATCGGCTTCTTCAATAAAGATCACGATATCAGCTTCTTCAATAAAGATCACGATATCGGCTTCTTCAATAAAGATCACGATATCGGCTTCTTCAATAAAGATCACGATATCGGCTTCTTCAATAAAGATCAAGATATCGGCTTCTTCAATAAAGATCACGATATCGGCTTCTTCAATAAAGATCAAGATATCAGCTTCTTCAATAAAGATCACGATATCAGCTTCTTCAATAAAGATCACGATATCTGCTTCTTCAATAAAGATCACGATATCAGCTTCTTCAATAAAGATCACGATATCGGCTTCTTCAATAAAGATCACGATATCGGCTTCTTCAATAAAGATCAAGATATCGGCTTCTTCAATAAAGATCACGATATCAGCTTCTTCAATAAAGATCACGATATCGGCTTCTTCAATAAAGATCAAGATATCGGCTTCTTCAATAAAGATCACGATATCGGCTTCTTCAATAAAGATCACGATATCGGCTTCTTCAATAAAGATCACGATATCGGCTTCTTCAATAAAGATCACGATATCGGCTTCTTCAATAAAGATCACGACATCAGCTTCTTCAATAAAGATCAAGATATCGGCTTCTTCAATAAAGATCACGATATCGGCTTCTTCAATAAAGATCACGATATCGGCTTCTTCAATAAAGATCACGATATCAGCTTCTTCAATAAAGATCACGATATCGGCTTCTTCAATAAAGATCACGATATCAGCTTCTACAATAAAGATCACGATATCGGCTTCTTCAATAAAGATCACGATATCAGCTTCTTCAATAAAGATCACGATATCGGCTTCTTCAATAAAGATCACGATATCGGCTTCTTCAATAAAGATCACGATATCGGCTTCTTCAATAAAGATCACGATATCGGCTTCTTCAATAAAGATCACGATATCAGCTTCTTCAATAAAGATCACGATATCAGCTTCTTCAATAAAGATCACGATATCGGCTTCTTCAATAAAGATCACGATATCAGCTTCTTCAATAAAGATCACGATATCGGCTTCTTCAATAAAGATCACGATATCAGCTTCTTCAATAAAGATCACGATATCGGCTTCTTCAATAAAGATCACGATATCAGCTTCTTCAATAAAGATCACGATATCTGCTTCTTCAATAAAGATCACGATATCGGCTTCTTCAATAAAGATCACGATATCGGCTTCTTCAATAAAGATCAAGATATCGGCTTCTTCAATAAAGATCACGATATCAGCTTCTTCAATAAAGATCACGATATCGGCTTCTTCAATAAAGATCAAGATATCGGCTTCTTCAATAAAGATCACGATATCGGCTTCTTCAATAAAGATCACGATATCGGCTTCTTCAATAAAGATCAAGATATCGGCTTCTTCAATAAAGATCACGACATCAGCTTCTTCAATAAAGATCACGATATCGGCTTCTTCAATAAAGATCACGATATCGGCTTCTTCAATAAAGATCAAGATATCGGCTTCTTCAATAAAGATCACGATATCGGCTTCTTCAATAAAGATCACGATATCAGCTTCTTCAATAAAGATCACGATATCGGCTTCTTCAATAAAGATCACGATATCAGCTTCTTCAATAAAGATCACGATATCGGCTTCTTGAAATCACGATATCGGCTTCTTCAATAAAGATCACGATATCAGCTTCTTCAATAAAGATCACGATATCAGCTTCTTCAATAAAGATCACGATATCGGCTTCTTCAATAAAGATCACGATATCAGCTTCTTCAATAAAGATCACGATATCGGCTTCTTCAATAAAGATCACGATATCGGCTTCTTCAATAAAGATCACGATATCGGCTTCTTCAATAAAGATCACGATATCAGCTTCTTCAATAAAGATCACGATATCGGCTTCTTCAATAAAGATCAAGATATCAGCTTCTTCAATAAAGATCACGATATCAGCTTCTTCAATAAAGATCACGATATCTGCTTCTTCAATAAAGATCACGATATCAGCTTCTTCAATAAAGATCACGATATCGGCTTCTTCAATAAAGATCACGATATCGGCTTCTTCAATAAAGATCAAGATATCGGCTTCTTCAATAAAGATCACGATATCAGCTTCTTCAATAAAGATCACGATATCGGCTTCTTCAATAAAGATCAAGATATCGGCTTCTTCAATAAAGATCACGATATCGGCTTCTTCAATAAAGATCACGATATCGGCTTCTTCAATAAAGATCACGATATCGGCTTCTTCAATAAAGATCACGATATCGGCTTCTTCAATAAAGATCACGACATCAGCTTCTTCAATAAAGATCAAGATATCGGCTTCTTCAATAAAGATCACGATATCGGCTTCTTCAATAAAGATCACGACATCAGCTTCTTCAATAAAGATCACGATATCGGCTTCTTCAATAAAGATCACGATATCGGCTTCTTCAATAAAGATCACGATATCGGCTTCTTCAATAAAGATCACGATATCGGCTTCTTCAATAAAGATCACGATATCGGCTTCTTCAATAAAGATCAAGATATCGGCTTCTTCAATAAAGATCAAGATATCGGCTTCTTCAATAAAGATCACGATATCGGCTTCTTCAATAAAGATCACGATATCGGCTTCTTCAATAAAGATCACGATATCAGCTTCTTCAATAAAGATCAAGATATCGGCTTCTTCAATAAAGATCAAGATATCGGCTTCTTCAATAAAGATCACGATATCGGCTTCTTCAATAAAGATCACGACATCAGCTTCTTCAATAAAGATCACGATATCGGCTTCTTCAATAAAGATCACGATATCGGCTTCTTCAATAAAGATCACGATATCGGCTTCTTCAATAAAGATCACGACATCAGCTTCTTCAATAAAGATCACGATATCGGCTTCTTCAATAAAGATCACGATATCAGCTTCTTCAATAAAGATCACGATATCGGCTTCTTCAATAAAGATCACGATATCGGCTTCTTCAATAAAGATCACGATATCGGCTTCTTCAATAAAGATCACGATATCAGCTTCTTGAAATCACGATATCAGCTTCTTCAATAAAGATCACGATATCGGCTTCTTCAATAAAGATCACGATATCGGCTTCTTCAATAAAGATCACGATATCGGCTTCTTCAATAAAGATCACGATATCAGCTTCTTGAAATCACGATATCGGCTTCTTCAATAAAGATCACGATATCAGCTTCTTCAATAAAGATCACGATATCGGCTTCTTCAATAAAGATCACGATATCGGCTTCTTCAATAAAGATCACGATATCAGCTTCTTCAATAAAGATCACGATATCAGCTTCTTCAATAAAGATCACGATATCAGCTTCTTCAATAAAGATCACGATATCAGCTTCTTCAATAAAGATCACGATATCTGCTTCTTCAATAAAGATCACGATATCAGCTTCTTCAATAAAGATCACGATATCGGCTTCTTCAATAAAGATCACGATATCGGCTTCTTCAATAAAGATCACGATATCAGCTTCTTCAATAAAGATCACGATATCTGCTTCTTCAATAAAGATCACGATATCGGCTTCTTCAATAAAGATCACGATATCAGCTTCTTGAAATCACGATATCTGCTTCTTCAATAAAGATCACGATATCGGCTTCTTCAATAAAGATCACGATATCAGCTTCTTCAATAAAGATCACGATATCGGCTTCTTGAAATCACGATATCGGCTTCTTCAATAACGATCAGGTCTTCCGTCTGCATTAAATTAGTCATCAACAGATCTGATCTGATCAGTCCGTCTTTCCTGCCAGCTGAGGGAGTGACTGACATCAGCCAATCAGACAGCACTGACCAGGTCATCCTACCCATAATCCTCTCTGAGCAGCTAAACCCTAGTGCAATGTAATCCCATCCATTCACACACAAGAACGAAATATTAGAACAAAATTGGACTAATTAATTAGTTGATCAGCAGAAAAAGTAATTTTGATAATCAATTAATTGATTCTCTAAAAATAATATCTTGTGGAATGAGAGGAACCTGGTGAAAGTGTTTGACTCGCTCGTGTGTTGAATGTGCTATTTCCACAGATAGATTCTCGTATAAGCATGTGGTTTAAATATCAATATAATATGAAGTATAATATATCAATAGTAAAGACAAGGGCAGCTGATCAATCAATAAACATCCTGTTAAAGGGATGAAACACATTCATATCTACGTTCACATCACGAAGGTCTGTTGGCCAGACGCATTGTGGGACAGAGACGTTAACGTGGATCTGTGCAGTTTAAATGATTCAGAGGAATTATATAACATAATAATGAAGTAGCAGCAGCTCTGTGAGACACGTTGGAGACCAAGAGGGCGAGTCAAGGACACACTCTTCTGTCCTGCGCATGAATAAAACATTCACATTTGGTGCTTCTGATCTTCACTTTCACAAAGCACAAGAGTTACTCCTTCATTCTTTTTGTCAACGTTCCTCCTCCTCTCACTGTTTCCATGCTTCCTTCACTGCCTCCTTACTTTCGTTATGCTTCCTTCTGGCCTATTCTCTCCCATTCTGTCCTTCATTTCCTCCTTCTACCTCATGTTTCCTTCATGTCCTCTTTGTGTTTCTTCTCTTCCACCTCGTTGCCTTCATCTGCTCTATTTTAATGTTCCCTTCTCTTCCTCTTGTTTCCTGCACACTAACTCCTTTCCTTCACTGCATCTTTCTGTTCATTTCTGTTTTTGTGTCCCCTTCCTCCTCTTTTTGCTTTCTATTTACTATAAAGTCATATTTTCTTCAGTTATTATTTCCTCACACCACGCATTGACTCCTTTCCTTCTGTGCATATTTTGTCATTACTTCTTTAGTTATTTATATTCTTACTTTCCTTCTCTTTCCCGCTGTAAAGGGACGTTTACCTGGTCTACAGGTGAGGAAGTGGATCAGCAGATGCAGCTGAGAGACGACTTCACTTTAATAAAATATAAACGTCCTGAGAATAAAACCATGTGAACATTAAGTGCTTTTCATCTTCATCTTGTCCCTCTGCTTTCATGTTCAGTAATATTCTTATCAGAGACATGCAGGGTCCTCGTCCTCCTCCTCCGGGGGCAACTTCACTCCTTTTCATCCTGCTCCTCCTCCTCCCTGGGGTGGACTACGCTCCTCCTCCTCCCTGGGGTGGACTACGCTCCTCCTCCTCCCTGGGGTCGTCTACGCTCCTCCTCCTCCCTGGGGTGGACTACGCTCCTCCTCCTCCCTGGGGTCGTCTACGCTCCTCCTCCTCCTCTCTGGGGTGGACTACGCTCCTCCTCCTCCCTGGGGTCGTCTACGCTCCTCCTCCTCTCTGGGGTTGTCTACGCTCCTCCTCTCTGAGGGGCGTCTACGCAGTCTGGACGCAGATTCAGTCTGAAGTCACCTTCACAGTTCTTTTGATAATCTGAGCTTGTATGACGCGACAACTCACCTGAACATGAGACCAGACAAGTGGAAATAGAACCCCCCCACACACACACACACACACACACACACACACACACACACACACACACACACACACACACACACACACACACACACACACACACACAGTTTCCTAGCAACAGCACAGCTCTACAGGAGTCGGTGTGAGGGCCGGGTGATACGAACGAGATCAATAGTATATCGTTCAAATATTGGCACATGCTTCAAAATCAGACAATTTAGTTTCATTCAATAAGTCTCACAGCCTGATTAAAAACACAACAATAAGTCTCACAGCCTGATTAAAAACACAACAATAAGTCTCACTGTTGACAACAACACACTGGTTTCAATCTGTCCAGCTGTCTCCAGCAGGAACCAACGGGTGACAGTCTTCCATCCTGAACGTTTTACACTCAACTTTTGTTTTTACACTAAACGTTTTTACTGAACATTTCCAGCCTGAAAGTTTTTTTACACTGAACGTTTTCATCCTGAACGTTTTACACTGAACTTTTGTTTTTACACTGAACGTTTTTACTGAACATTTCCATCCTGAAAGTTTTTTTACACTCAATGTTTTCTATCCTGAACGTTTTCTATCCTGAACGTTTTACACTCTGAACGTTTTACACTCAACGTTTTACACTCAACGTTTTACACTCTGAACGTTTTACACTCAACGTTTTACACTCAACGTTTTACATCCTCAACGTTTTACACTCTGAACGTTTTACATCCTGAACGTTTTACATCCTGAACGTTTTACACTCTGAACGTTTTACACTCTGAACGTTTTACATCCTGAACGTTTTACACTCTGAACGTTTTACACTCAACGTTTTACATCCTGAACGTTTTACACTCTGAACGTTTTACACTCTGAACGTTTTACACTCTGAACGTTTTACACTCTGAACGTTTTACACTCTGAACGTTTTACACTCTGAACGTTTTACACTCTGAACGTTTTACACTCTGAACGTTTTACATCCTGAACGTTTTACACTCTGAACGTTTTACACTCAACGTTTTACATCCTCAACGTTTTACATCCTCAACGTTTTACATCCTGAACGTTTTACACTGTAAACGTCCCATTTTCCAGTGTGAACATTTTACACTGAACGCTTTCCACTGCTACACACCTGATCACTGCTACACAATAACACACACACCTGTGTGTGTTCAGTATTGGAGCGGGTTGTCCTTCAATCAGAGGATCGGCGGTTCGATCCCCGGCTCCACTCGTCCATGTCACCTTATTCAAGACACTTAACCCCGATTTACCCCCACAGGCTGTTCAAATATATGAATGAGTACGAATGATTAGTTAGTCCTGATGAGCAGGAAGCACCTTGCATGGTAGCTCCTCCCATCAGTGTATGAATGGGTGTGAATGGGTGAATGATGAATTTGAGTGGTCGTAGGACTAGAAAAGAAGTCCATTTATATTTTACCTGAATCTTTTATTTGACATGAACCTTTTACCTTTTACATGAACATTTTACTTTACCTGAACCTTTGTGATCTCTACAGGTAAAATGTTGAATAAAATGCTTACATAGTTTTTACAGTTGAAACTATATTTGCTGTTATTACAGGTGACGTTACCGATATTGAACTCCAGTAAGACCAGAACCCAAAGAGGAACGTTTGATTTGTTAATCAAGGGCTTGAAGGATCTGATCCTGGGTCAGGTGTGTACAGGTCTGCGGAACGTTGACCTCTTACAACCGGACACACCTGACCCAGGATCAGATCCTTCAAGCCCTTAATTAACAAATCAAACGTTCCTCTTCGGGGTCCACATGGACAACTCAGGTGAACCTGCTTATTAACGAGGTCTCACTGGATGCAGGTGGTTCACATTAAGATCGAAGACAAACTTGTTCTGGTGAGTTTCCTGCACAGCTCAAGAGATTTTAAAAAGGCAACAAAACATGGAGTTTGGTGAAGCTTGTTTATATATACACACATAATGTGTGTATATGCATGTTTACACACATCATCTGAAACATCGGTGTCAATAAAAACAAGAATAGACACAGAACCTCATCTGTTGTTTCATAAATGTGAAGCAAAGGTACAGAACTCAGAGGGTCTGGGAGGGTCCCCGAGCAGGTGGTCCCTGAGCCCAGGATGTAGTCCCGCCTTGTGATTGGCTGTTAAAGACAGGTGAGCGTGATGAAGATGTGTCCTGCGGGGGGGACACACACACACACACACACACACACACACACACACACACACACACACACACACACACACACACACACACACACACACACACACACACACACACACACACACACACACACACACACACACACACACACACACACACACACACACACACACACACACACACACACACACACACACACACACACACACACACACACACACACACACACACACACACACACACACACACACACACACACACACACACACACACACACACACACACACACACACACACACACACACACACACACACACACACACACACACACACACACACACACACACACACACACACACACACACACACACACACACACACACACACACACACACGGCCCGAACCGAGCCCAGTTCACCGAACAACAAGCTGCACCCAAACTGTCTCACACCGAGCCGGTCTTCTGCGCGCGCACACACACACTCTTCCGGACCGGAACTACAGCGAACCCGTGTCAGAGCTTACCTGCAAGGCCGGTTCGGTCCCGGTTATCTCCGCAAACAAGTCCCGGAAGGCAGAGCGGAGACGAAACTTTAGCCGGAGCTCCGGTCTGCTCCTCCGGTGGGGTGGGGCGGGGAGGAGCGCTGAGCTCCGGCTGAGGAGCAGCTCCGGAGCTCCGGAGCAGCAGCGGGCGGAGGCAGGAAGAGCAGCCGGCGGAGACGTAGCAACCGACGGGAGGAAATCCACTTAGAGCCGCTCGGATAAAGTTGATCTGCTGCTCTGCTCAGCTGTCGCCATCTTTACCCGCGGGGCATGATGGGTAATCCTTAGGAATCCCGACCCCCTCCTCACCTCGACCCCGTCAGACGCCCTACGTGCTGACGTCACACACCTTAGAGCTCATCATGTGATCAATAATACATTTAAAGTACTGTGACATAATATTCCTCTGTGGATCAATAATAGATTTAAAATACTGTGGCATAGTATTTCTCTTCATTTCTGAATATGTTTAATAGTATTATATAAAATGAATAATAAATGAAATGTAATAATGAATTCATATATTTATCAAATAATATTTATCTATCTGAATACATGAATTATGTTTAAATATATTAAGAAATACTCTAGTAATCTAAAAATTCCTCAAAATATACGTGTGTGGTTTGTATGTTAAGAGTCCCTCAGTTATGTCTGCAGGTGGTTGAGGTGTTAAGAGTCCCTCAGTTATGTCTGCAGGTGGTTGAGGTGTTAAGAGTCCCTCAGTTATGTCTGCAGTGGTTTGTGTTAATGTACCTCAGTTATGTCTGCAGGTGGTTGAGGTGTTAAGAGTCCCTCAGTTATGTCTGCAGTGGTTTGTGTTAATGTACCTCAGTTATGTCTGCAGGTGGTTGAGGTGTTAAGAGTCCCTCAGTAATGTCTGCAGTGGTTTATGTGTTAATGTACCTCAGTTATGTCTGCAGGTGGTTGAGGTGTTAAGAGTCCCTCAGTAATGTCTGCAGTGGTTTATGTGTTAATGTACCTCAGTTATGTCTGCAGGTGGTTGAGGTGTTAAGAGTCCCTCAGTTATGTCTGCAGGTGGTTGAGGAGTTAAGAGTCCCTCAGTTATGTCTGCAGTGGTTTGTGTTAATGTACCTCAGTTATGTCTGCAGGTGGTTGAGGTGTTAAGAGTCCCTCGAGTATGTCTGCAGGTGGTTGGGGTGTTAAGAGTCCCTCAGTTATGTCTGCAGGTGGTTTGTGTTAATGTACCTCAGTGCTGTCTGCAGGTGGGTGTTGTGTAATTGTCCCTCAGTAATGTCTGCAGGTGGTTTAAGTGTTAATGTACCTCAGTTATGTCTGCAGGTGGTTGAGGTGTTAAGAGTCCCTCAGTTATGTCTGCAGGTGGTTGAGGAGTTAAGAGTCCCTCAGTTATGTCTGCAGTGGTTTGTGTTAATGTACCTCAGTTATGTCTGCAGGTGGTTGAGGTGTTAAGAGTCCCTCAGTTATGTCTGCAGGTGGTTTGTGTTAATGTACCTCAGTGCTGTCTGCAGGTGGGTGTTGTGTAATTGTCCCTCAGTAATGTCTGCAGGTGGTTTAAGTGTTAATGTCCCTCAGTAATGTCTGCAGGTGGTTGAGGTGTTAAGAGTCCCTCAGTTATGTCTGCATGTGATTTATGTGTAATTGTCCCTCAGTTATGTCTGCAGGGGGAGAGTGTTTTTAGGTCCCTCAGTAACGTCTGCAGGTGATTTATGCGTATTTTTCCCTCAGTTTTGTCTGCCGGTGGGTTTTGAGTTATTACCCCTCAGGGGTGTCTGCAGGTGGTAAGGTGCTGTTTTCCCTCAGTTTTGTCTGCTGGCTGTTTATTTGTTTGGGTTTACACCAAAACACTCCGATATATACACTGAGATTGTGTCACTCAGAAGTGACTGACTGAGGCCACAGGAAGTAAAGGAAATCTAATAAAATGATAAACACACATACACTCACTCACATTCACTCACACACACACACACACACACTCACAGCTGTTCAGCAGATTACTGTCTCCCTGCCGAGTGAGAGATGAAGACAATGTCCAGCTGCTCCACAACAATGCAGATCCCCCACTGTCCTCTGATATGGGAGTTATGGGAGTAATGGGAGGTATGGGGAACATGTCACTGGTTTGAGTCCCAGCAGCTGCTGGTGTCTCTCTGACGGGTTTCAAAACCAGAATCAAAACGTGAAAGAAAGTCAGAGAGAAGAAGCAGCAGTGATCAATACTGATGAATACTTTCATCTGATCTGATTATGATGAGTGTTGTATCTTCTGTGTACAGGCTGTAAAGCCCCCTGAGGCACATTTTTAATTATACAAAATGCACTGAATTGAATTGAATCTTCCTCTCTTTATTGCCTCTTTTCTTTATCTCCTTTCCTTATCTCCTCCTATCTCCTTATATCCTCCTCTCCTTAACTCCTCGTCTCTTTCATCCTTACTTCCTCCCTCCTCGTCTCCTCCCTCTTGTCTCTTCTCGTCTCCTCATCTCGTTATTCTCCATCCTCCTTTCCTTATCTCCTCCTCTCCTTCCTCCTCGTCTCCTCCGTCCTCTCCTTGTCTCCTCTCCTTCCTCATCTCCTTTCTCCTCATCTCCTCGTCTCTTCCCTCCTCCCTCCTCATTTCCTGGTGTCCTCAATTCTTCCTCCTTCCTCCGTGTCTCCTCGTCTCTTCAGGTCCTCTCCTTCTTCCTCGTCTATTCGACTCGTCTCCTCCCTCTATCAGTTAAAATGGAGGATGATGACTCAGATAAACAGTGCATATAGATCAGTGTTTTTATTGGCTCATTATTATTCAAAGACAGTCGGAGGTCAAAGGTCAGAGGTCACAGTCCAATAACAAATTCTTCATTCTTTCAAAATGAAATAATGGTTTGTAGAGTTTACAGCTGATATCCAGCATTAAGGAAACATAAATCATTTTTATCTGTTTGTCTTTGAACTGCTGTCGTGGGTGTGTTTGTCCCCAAGGTCAAAGGTCAGACGGCTGACTCCTTGTTTGGTAATAAGAGAGGGGCTGGTGGAAAAGTAAGGAAGGAGGTAGGGAAGGAAAGAAGGAGCCGGTCTAGGACAGTCTAGGATTGTCAAGGAAAAAAGGGTTGGTGTTAGGGAAGGACAGAGGAAGTAACAAAGGAAATATGCAACTCCAGAATCCTTTAAACTCCCTCTGAATGTAAATCAGGATGGGGAGGGTCCTCAGCTGCTGTGGTGAGGGAGGGGTCAAGGCCCCCCCCTCCATTCTTCTCCCTGTATAAACACAGAGGCATTGTGAGGCAGGTGGTTTGAGAGGAATCTCCCAGCTGCTCCAGTTCATTCAGCAGGTTAGACCCTCATCACCCCCCCCCCCCCCCCCCCCCCCCCCCCCCCCCCCCCCCCCCCCCCCGAGCAGCGGTCGAACGCCGGCCGGCGCTCAGATTTAGCCCCTGAATGCCGTCACAGACGGATCCGGTTACACCGGAACCCTGAACCAGACTGGAGGAACCGGATCACTATTGATTATTGATCATGTCTTATTAATGTCCCGTGAAGCTCCAGCTGAAAGCCCTAAACTCTGGAGGACAGATGGGGAGGTGTTATAACCCCCGAGGTATGACACATTAACTCTATACATCAACCAGCAATACACTGATATATTCAAAACATAGAGGTTCCTCAGGAGGGTCTAGGTTATTGATCTCTGATGCAGATGACTCAGGATCAATAGATTTGAGGTATTAATGTCAAATGAAACCTTACTGTTGAGCTTTGATTCAGAACGTTTTAAAGACATTATAAAAATTGTATTCTCTTATTTTATAGTATTTAGTTGTAGAATTGTATTCTGTTGGACTGCTCTTGTATTTTAGTTGAGTTGTATGATTGTATTCATATAGCTTTTAATTCTATTTTATTACGTTTTATCACTTATTATTATTAAATTCAAATTTGTATTTAGTTTTATTTTAAGTTCTTGCTTCATCTGTTGTTTTCAGTCTGTGAAGCACTTTGAACTGTTCTCAACACTTGATAGTGGGCCTGAAGGACGCTTGAGTGGGACTTCAGGTGGTTCCAAGGAGGTTCTAGGGGTTCTATAGATGGTTCAAGTAGTCTTTCAAAAGCTTATAGGGTTCTGTATGTGGTTCTAGTGATCATCAAGGAGGTTCTAGGGGTTCTATAGATAGTTCAATTAGTCTTTCAAAAGCTTATAGGTTTCTGTATGTGGTTCTAGTGATCATCAAGGAGGTTTTAGGGTTTCTGGATGTGGTTCAAGTAGTCTTTCAAAAGCTTATAGGGTTCTGTATGTGGTTCTAGTGATCATCAAGGAGGTTTTAGGGTTTCTGGATGTGGTTCAAGTAGTCTTTCAAAAGCTTATAGGGTTCTGTATGTGGTTCTAGTGATCATCAAGGAGGTTTTAGGGTTTCTGGATGTGGTTCAAGTAGTCTTTCAAAAGCTTATAGGGTTCTGTATGTGGTTCTAGTGATCATCAAGGAGGTTCTAGGGGTTCTATAGATGGTTCAATTAGTCTTTCAAAAGCTTATAGGGTTCTGTATGTTGTTCTAGTGATCATCAAGGAGGTTTTAGGGTTTCTGAATGTGGTTCAAGTAGTCTTTCAAAGGGCTATAGGGTTCTGTATGTGGTTCTAGTGATCATCAAGGAGGTTTTAGGGTTTCTGGATGTGGTTCAAGTAGTCTTTCAAAAGCTTATAGGGTTCTGTATGTGGTTCTAGTGATCATCAAGGAGGTTCTAGGGGTTCTATAGATGGTTCAATTAGTCTTTCAAAAGCTTATAGGGTTCTGTATGTTGTTCTAGTGATCATCAAGGAGGTTTTAGGGTTTCTGAATGTGGTTCAAGTAGTCTTTCAAAGGGCTATAGGGTTCTGTATGTGGTTCTAGTGATCATCAAGGAGGTTTTAGGGTTTCTGGATGTGGTTCAAGTAGTCTTTCAAAGGGCTATAGGGTTCTGTAGATAGTTCAAGTAGTAGTTTAAAGGGTTGGTTGGTTCTGAATGTGGTTCTAGTGGTCATCAAGGAGGTTCTAGGGGTTATTGGGGCCTGGGGGTATTTTAGTGGAGCTAAAGGTTGTAGTGGTCTTTGTTTTGGATCCAGTGGGCATTTAAAGGACCGTAGGAGTCCTTCAGGTGGTTGAACACCTCCTGACATTTTGGAGAGATGTATTCTCCCTCCGTCAACAGAACCCAGCATAAAGGAACTACTTTTTAAAGAACAGGGACTCTGAGGTTCTGATGAGAAGTTCTGGATCTTCCTCTTAAACGTACTAAATCTAGATTTACAGTTTATATGTGTTTTTTAGTGAAGCCTTCAGACAAAAAGAACTCCCAGCATGCTGTCTATCTCCCCACTCTCACCTGAAGACAAATAAAAAGCTGCACCTTGTTCAGGTGAAGACGAGTCTTAGCCTGCCAGGAGGAGTCACGTCCACTGATCTGACGTCAGATCTGATTCACTTACAGAAGCTTTTTTACAAATACAGATGCTGTCTTTTGCCAACATGCTTGGCCTGCTGGAAGCTGATGTCAACAGGTCAGACAGATCTGTGGGGATTATCAGATCGAGGAAGACCCAAAGCAGCAGAGGATTCTGGGTAAAGGACAACTTGTTTTGACTCACATTTGTAGTTCCCTGGGTGTTTTGACTCACGCTTGTTGTAGTTTCCTGGGTGTTTTGACTCACACTTGTTGTAGTTTCCTGGGTGTTTTGACTCACGCTTGTTGTAGTTTCCTGGGTGTTTTGACTCACACTTGTTGTAGTTTCCTGGGTGTTTTGACTCACACTTGTTGTAGTTTCCTGGGTGTTTTGACTCACACTTGTTGTAGTTTCCTGGGTGTTTTGACTCACAGCTGTTGTAGTTTCCTGGGTGTTTTGACTCACACTTGTTGTAGTTTCCGTGGGTGTTTTGACTCACACTTGTTGTAGTTTCCTGGGTGTTTTGACTCACACTTGTTGGAGTTTCCTGGGTGTTTTGACTCACACTTGTTGTAGTTTCCTGGGTGTTTCGACTCATACTTGTTGTAGTTTCCTGGGTGTTTCGACTCAACTTGTTGTAGTTTCCTGGGTTGTTTTTGACTCACACTTGTTGTAGTTTCCTGGGTGTTTTGACTCACATTGTTGTAGTTTCCTGGGTGTTTTGACTCACACTTGTAGTAGTTTCCTGGGTGTTTTGACTCACACTTGTTGTAGTTTCCTGGGTGTTTTGACTCACACTTGTTGTAGTTTCCTGGGTGTTTTGACTCACACTTGTTGTAGTTTCCTGGGTGTTTTGACTCACACTTGTTGTAGTTTCCTGGGTGTTTCGACTCATGCTTGTTGTAGTTTCCTGGGTGTTTCGACTCACACTTGTTGTAGTTTCCTGGGTGTTTTGACTCACACTTGTTGTAGTTTCCTGGGTGTTTTGACTCACATTTGTAGTTTCCTGGGTGTTTTGACTCACACTTGTAGTTTCCTGGGTGTTTTGACTCACACTTGTTGTAGTTTCCTGGGTGTTTTGACTCACACTTGTTGTAGTTTCCTGGGTGTTTTGACTCACATTTGTAGTTCCCTGGGTGTTTTGACTCACACTTGTTGTAGTTTCCTGGGTGTTTTGACTCACACTTGTAGTTTCCTGGGTGTTTTGACTCACACTTGTTGTAGTTTCCTGGGTGTTTTGACTCATACTTGTAGTTTCCTGTGTGTTTTGACTCACACTTGTTGTAGTTTCCTGGGTGTTTTGACTCACACTTGTAGTTTCCTGGGTGTTTTGACTCACACTTGTTGGGTGTTTTGACTCACACTTGTTGTAGTTTCCTGGGTGTTTTGACTCATGCTTGTTGTAGTTTCCTGGGTGTTTTGACTCACGCTTGTTGTAGTTTCCTGGGTGTTTTGACTCACACTTGTTGTAGTTTCCTGGGTGTTTTGACTCACACTTGTTGTAGTTTCCTGGGTGTTTTGACTCACGCTTGTTGTAGTTTCCTGGGTGTTTTGACTCACGCTTGTTGTAGTTTCCTGGGTGTTTTGACTCACACTTGTTGTAGTTTCCTGGGTGTTTTGACTCACACTTGTTGTAGTTTCCTGGGTGTTTTGACTCACGCTTGATGTAGTTTCCTGGGTGTTTTGACTCACACTTGTTGTAGTTTCCTGGGTGTTTTGACTCACGCTTGTTGTAGTTTCCTGGGTGTTTTGACTCACGCTTGTTGTAGTTTCCTGGGTGTTTTGACTCACGCTTGTTGTAGTTTCCTGGGTGTTTTGACTCACACTTGTTGTAGTTTCCCGGGTGTTTTGACTCACACTTGTTGTAGTTTCCTGGGTGTTTCGACTCACACTTGTAGTAGTTTCCTGGGTGTTTTGACTCACACTTGTTGTAGTTTCCTGGGTGTTTTGACTCACACTTGTTGTAGTTTCCTGTGTGTTTTGACTCACACTTGTTGTAGTTTCCTGGGTGTTTTGACTCACACTTGTTGTAGTTTCCTGGGTGTTTTGACTCATACTTGTAGTTTCCTGGGTGTTTTGACTCACACTTGTTGTAGTTTCCTGGGTGTTTTGACTCATACTTGTTGAGTTTTGACTCACACTTGTTGTAGTTTCCTGGGTGTTTTGACTCACACTTGTTGTAGTTTCCTGGGTGTTTCGACTCACACTTGTTGTAGTTTCCTGTGTGTTTTGACTCACACTTGTTGTAGTTTCCTGGGTGTTTTGACTCATACTTGTAGTTTTCTGGGTGTTTTGACTCACACTTGTTGGGTGTTTTGACTCACACTTGTTGTAGTTTCCTGGGTGTTTTGACTCATGCTTGTTGTAGTTTCCTGGGTGTTTTGACTCACGCTTGTTGTAGTTTCCTGGGTGTTTTGACTCACACTTGTTGTAGTTTCCTGGGTGTTTCGACTCACACTTGTAGTAGTTTCCTGGGTGTTTTGACTCACACTTGTTGTAGTTTCCTGGGTGTTTTGACTCACACTTGTTGTAGTTTCCTGGGTGTTTTGACTCACACTTGTTGTAGTTTCCTGGGTGTTTTGACTCATACTTGTAGTTTCCTGTGTGTTTTGACTCACACTTGTTGTAGTTTCCTGGGTGTTTTGACTCACACTTGTTGTAGTTTCCTGGGTGTTTTGACTCATACTTGTAGTTTCCTGGGTGTTTTGACTCACACTTGTTGTAGTTTCCTGGGTGTTTTGACTCACACTTGTTGTAGTTTCCTGGGTGTTTTGACTCATACTTGTTGTAGTTTCCTGGGTGTTTCGACTCACACTTGTTGTAGTTTCCTGGGTGTTTTGACTCACATTTGTAGTTTCCTGGGTGTTTTGACTCACACTTGTAGTTTCCTGGGTGTTTTGACTCACACTTGTTGTAGTTTCCTGGGTGTTTTTACTCACACTTGTTGTAGTTTCCTGGGTGTTTTGACTCACACTTGTTGTAGTTTCCTGGGTGTTTTGACTCACACTTGTTGTATTTTTTCTGGGTGTTTTGACTCACACTTGTTGTAGTTTCCTGGATGTTTTGACTCACACTTGTTGTAGTTTCCTGGGTGTTTTGACTCATACTTGTTGTAGTTTCCTGGGTGTTTCGACTCACACTTGTTGTAGTTTCCTGGGTGTTTTGACTCATACTTGTAGTTTCCTGGGTGTTTTGACTCAAACTTGTTGTAGTTTCCTGTGTGTTTCGACTCACACTTGTTGTATTTTTTCTGGGTGTTTTGACTCACACTTGTTGTAGTTTCCTGGGTGTTTTGACTCATACTTGTTGTAGTTTCCTGGGTGTTTTGACTCACACTTGTTGTAGTTTCCTGGGTGTTTCGACTCACACTTGTTGTAGTTTCCTGGGTGTTTTGACTCATACTTGTAGTTTCCTGTGTGTTTTGACTCACACTTGTTGTAGTTTCCTGGGTGTTTTGACTCACACTTGTAGTTTCCTGGGTGTTTTGACTCACACTTGTTGTAGTTTCCTGGGTGTTTTGACTCATACTTGTAGTTTCCTGGGTGTTTTGACTCAAACTTGTTGTAGTTTCATGGGTGTTTTGACTCACACTTGTTGTAGTTTCCTGGGTGTTTTGACTCACACTTGTAGTTTCCTGTGTGTTTTGACTCACACTTGTAGTTTCCTGGGTGTTTTGACTCACACTTGTTGTAGTTTCCTGGGTGTTTTGACTCATACTTGTAGTTTCCTGGGTGTTTTGACTCAAACTTGTTGTAGTTTCATGGGTGTTTTGACTCACACTTGTTGTAGTTTCCTGGGTGTTTTGACTCACACTTGTAGTTTCCTGGGTGTTTTGACTCACACTTGTTGTAGTTTCCTGGGTGTTTCGACTCACACTTGTTGTAGTTTCCTGGGTGTTTTGACTCATACTTGTAGTGTCCTGGGTGTTTTGACTCAAACTTGTTGTAGTTTCCTGGGTATTTCGACTCACACTTGTTGTAGTTTCCTGGTTGTTTTGACTCACACTTGTTGTAGTTTCCTGGGTGTTTTGACTCACACTTGTTGTAGTTTCCTGGGTATTTCGACTCACACTTGTTGTAGTTTCCTGGGTGTTTTGACTCACACTTGTTGTAGTTTCCTGGGTGTTTTGACTCACACTTGTTGTAGTTTCCTGGGTGTTTTGACTCAAACTTGTTGTAGTTTCCTGGGTATTTCGACTCACACTTGTTGTAGTTTCCTGGGTGTTTTGACTCACACTTGTTGTAGTTTCCTGTGTGTTTCGACTCACACTTGTTGTAGTTTCCTGGGTGTTTTGACTCACACTTGTTGTAGTTTCCTGGGTGTTTTGACTCACACTTGTTGTAGTTTCCTGGGTGTTTTGACTCACACTTGTTGTAGTTTCCTGGGTGTTTTGACTCACACTTGTTGTAGTTTCCTGGGTGTTTTGACTCACACTTGTAGTTTCCTGGGTGTTTTGACTCACACTTGTTGTAGTTTCCTGGGTGTTTCGACTCACACTTGTTGTAGTTTCCTGGGTGTTTTGACTCATACTTGTAGTGTCCTGGGTGTTTTGACTCAAACTTGTTGTAGTTTCCTGGGTATTTCGACTCACACTTGTTGTAGTTTCCTGGGTGTTTTGACTCACACTTGTTGTAGTTTCCTGGGTGTTTTGACTCACACTTGTTGTAGTTTCCTGTGTGTTTCGACTCACACTTGTTGTAGTTTCCTGGGTGTTTTGACTCACACTTGTTGTAGTTTCCTGGGTGTTTTGACTCACACTTGTTGTAGTTTCCTGGGTGTTTTGACTCACACTTGTAGTAGTTTCCTGGGTGTTTTGACTCAAACTTGTTGTAGTTTCCTGGGTGTTTCGACTCACACTTGTTGTAGTTTCCTGGGTGTTTTGACTCACACTTGTTGTAGTTTCCTGGGTGTTTTGACTCAACCTGGCATTGTTATCTCGGTTAGATACAAAAATGTAAATAAAGAATGCTAATATGGGTAGCTAAATATACCTGTGCAGACAAAACTGACTGTAGAATAACAGAATCTAACTCCATCAAAGTCTCGGTCAGAGCCTTCCAGACTTCCACAGTTCGACTTTAACGCTGTGCTACAACATTTTGTTCATATATTTGTCTCATAATTTCCAGAAATAATTAAAAATATATAAAAAGAGTGTGACGGATACCAGAGCTGAATAGATTCCCGATGAGGAACACTATGTGTTTGGACTGAAGCTTGTTCACAACATCACACATTGTTTACTTCTGGTGAGAAAGTCCAATCAACACTTATTAACACCTGACTGTGGATTGTCTGGTTCGATTTCATTTAACACTCCAATCTGTGTGTGTGTGTGTGTGTGTGTGTGAGGGGAGGGAGTGTGTTAAATGAAGAGGGAGGACGGGTCTCCTAGTCGTCCGTCTGCAGCTTCAAACAGTCTTTAAAATAAGCTGCAGAGCAACAGAGTGTGTGTGAGCGTGTGTGTGTGTGTGTGTGTGTGTGTGTGTGTGTTTGTGTGTTGAAGGGCAGCAGACAGCAAACACTCTGAGCTGAATATTAAAGAGGTTGGTCACATTAGAGCAGCAGGAAACTGTCAGATGAAGGTAAGAACTACACACCTTCATTGTTCTCTCAGCTTCAATTCATCCAGGTTATACACATATACTTTAATTGTGTGTGTTTATGGCTGTGACTCTGGGATCAATAATGTGATCAGTATATATTTGACATGGTTGGAAACCAGCAAGCAGCATGTCAGCCTTATGCTTGGTTTTCTTTTCTTGTTAACCAGCTTCAGATGAAAAAACAGCAGCTTCATAGTTAGTTTGTTTCTGTTGATTTGTATCTTTTTATGTTTTGTGTTTGTTTGTTTTACTGAGGACTAGAAATTAGAGTTTTTTGTCAGGTCGTGTTATGTGGTCTTCTGAGGTGTTGACGCTGATGGATCGCTAATGTTAGCTTAGCATGAGTCAGGCTCTCATGTTCCATACCTGTAGAAGTGTGCCTTTGTCTCACAAGAGATACAAACATACAAACATCCTGATTTCTAGCCCAAAGAGGAGATGTGGCATCATCAAATACACTATCCCACTGCATTATGGGAAATGTGGGGTCCAGTGTTTCTGGACTAAAAGGGTTTTTAGGGTTTGATCAATAAACCGATCAGCTTTTAAGCTTCATGTATCTGACTTTACTGACATGTTGGTATATTTACATTGTGGTATCAGTACTGTTACTGTAACAGAGTATCTTTACATTATGGTATCAGTACTGTTACTGTAACAGAGTATCTTTACATTGTGGTATCAGTACTGTTACTGTAACAGAGTATTTCTACATTGTGGTATCAGTACTGTTACTGTAACAGAGTATCTTTACATTGTGGTATCAGTACTGTTACTGTAACAGAGTATTTCTACATTATGGTATCAGTACTGTTACTGTAACAGAGTATCTTTACATTGTGGTATCAGTACTGTTACTGTAACAGAGTATTTCTACATTGTGGTATCACTACTGTTACTGTAACAGAGTATCTTTACATTATGGTATCAGTACTGTTACTGTAACAGAGTATTTCTACATTGTGGTATCACTACTGTTACTGTAACAGAGTATCTTTACATTGTGGTATCAGTACTGTTACTGTAACAGAGTATCTTTACATTGTGGTATCAGTACTGTTACTGTAACAGAGTATCTTTACATTATGGTATCAGTACTGTTACTGTAACAGAGTATTTCTACATTGTGGTATCACTACTGTTACTGTAACAGAGTATCTTTACATTGTGGTATCAGTACTGTTACTGTAACAGAGTATCTTTACATTGTGGTATCAGTACTGTTACTGTAACAGAGTATCTTTACATTGTGGTATCAGTACTGTTACTGTAACAGAGTATCTTTACATTGTGGTATCAGTACTGTTACTGTAACAGAGTATTTCTACATTGTGGTATCAATACTGTTACTGTAACAGAGTATCTTTACATTGTGGTATCAGTACTGTTACTGTAACAGAGTATTTCTACATTGTGGTATCAATACTGTTACTGTAACAGAGTATTTCTACATTGTGGTATCAGTACTGTTACTGTAACAGAGTATTTCTACATTGTGGTATCAATACTGTTACTGTAACAGAGTATCTTTACATTGTGGTATCAGTACTGTTACTGTAACAGAGTATTTCTACATTGTGGTATCAATACTGTTACTGTAACAGAGTATTTCTACATTGTGGTATCAGTACTGTTACTGTAACAGAGTATTTCTACATTGTGGTATCAATACTGTTACTGTAACAGAGTATTTCTACATTGTGGTATCAGTACTGTTACTGTAACAGTAATAGTATTTTTCTGCACATGATGATGATGGTGAGTTGAAACTGAAGGGCAGGAAACTGTAAGTGTGTTAAAATACGTTTTTCGTTAAATTTAGTGTACAGCAGCAAATTAAACTGAAACTCACATGTACTCTGAGATTCAGTAAAGATCCAATGAAGATCCAGTTGAGATCCGGTTGAGATCCAGTTAAGACCCAGTGAAGATCCAGTTAAGATCCAGTAAAGATAAAGTTGAGATCCAGTTAAGACTCGGGGAAGATCCAGTTGAGACCCAATGAAGATACAGTTGAGATCCAGTAAAGATCCAGTTAAGACCCAATGAAGATCCAGTTAAGATCCAGTAGAAATTAAGTTGAGATTCAGTTGAGATCCAGTAAAGATCTAGTCAAGATCCAATTCAATTCAGTTTATTTTGTATAGCCCAATATCACAAATCACTAACTCCCCTCAGAGTGCTTTACAATCTGTACACATACGACATCCCTGACCTTTGACCTCACATCGGAGCAGGAACAACTTTCGGGGTAAAAAAGGTGAGAACCCTTCAGGAGAGCAACAGAGGAGGATCCCTCTCCTCGGATGGACAGAAGCAATAGATGTCATGTGACCAGATGAACAGCATTACAGGAAGACCCAGTTGAGATCCAATAAAGACCCAATGAAGATCCAGTTGAGATCCAGTTAAGACCCAGTTAAGATCTAGTTGAGATCCAGTTGAGACCCAGTTGAGATCCAGTTAAGACCCAGTGAAGATCCAGTTGAGATCCAGTTAAGACCCAGTGAAGACCCAGTTGAGATCCAGTGAAGACCCAGTGAAGATCCAGTTGAGATCCAGTTAAGACCCAGTGAAGACCCAGTTGAGATCCAGTGAAGACCCAGTGAAGATCCAGTAGATATCAAGTTGAGATCCAGTTAAGACCCAGTGAAGATCCAGTAGATATCAAGTTGAGATCCAGTTAAGACCCAGTGAAGATCTAGTAGATATCAAGTTGAGATCCAGTTAAGATCCAGTGAAGATCCAGTAGATATCAAGTTGAAATCCAGTTAAGACCCAGTGAAGATCAAGTTGAAATCCAGTTAAGACCCAGTGAAGATCAAGTTGAAATCCAGTTAAGACCCAGTGAAGATCAAGTTGAAATCCAGTTAAGACCCAGTGAAGATCTAGTTAAGATCCAGTGAAGATCTAGTGAAGATCCAGTTAAGACCTAGTTGAGATCCAGTGAAGATCTAGTGAAGATCCAGTTAAGACCCAGTCAAGATCCATTAGAGATCAAGTTGAGATTGAGTAAAGATCCAGTTGAGATCCAGTTGAGATCAAGTAAAAAGCTGAGCCCACTGTAAAACACACCGACTCTGCGCTGGCTATGAGGTGACCTTTGACCCCTGTTGAAGCCTCTGAGGAGCTCAATCATGAAAACACCTAAAACACTGAGGGACGTTTCAGTTTTACTCTGATGCAACTCACAGAAACACCTCCTCCTCCTGTTGCCATGGCAGCCCCAACAAAAGATTGCAGGTCCTTCAAAGAGAACATTCTCAGGTCTCATCTGACAGAAGTTTTAGTTTATTATTTCCTAAAATTAGAATATGAACCTCTGATATATAGTACAGTAAAAGTAGAAAGTTCTGCGCTCTGTACTAAAGTACAGTGGTTGAGTAAATGTACTTAGTTACATTCCACAACATGTTTTCAGGTTTTGTACTGCAGCTCTATGCAAACACAGAGGGTGTGTGTGTGTGTGTGTGTGTGTGTGCGTGTGCACGTGTGTGCGTGCATGTTAAATTGACCACCTGTTGCCTTCCATTTTCAAACACACACACTCCCTTCATTCTTTTCTTTCTCGAACAAACACATTGAAAGAAAAGAAATGTGTGTGTAACCGAGTGTCTTCCTCACTTACATACCACAGTGCACACACACACACACACACACACACACACACACACACACACACACACACATAGGCATGTCAGTTCCTGTCTTGTGTTCGTGACTGTAATCTCTGGAAAAATGATCCTGCTGGTTATTTCCTGCCGCCTGCCAGTCGGATCTGTGGGCAGAGCGCCCTGAGGTCTGTCGCTACAGCAACAGGCTGAACAGATAGGAAGAGTAGAAAGAGGAGGAAGAGGAGGGAGAAGAAGAGACGGATACACACAATATGAATAGGTCTGACAGGACAAACCAGGAGATCTGAAGACAGCAGATCAGCAGCAGTAGAAGAAGAAGAAGAAGAAGAAACAGGAAGCAACAGGTAGGAACAGGAAGCTGGAATCACATGGTTCTAGGTCCAGGTCCCAGGTGTACCAGGACCATTGTGGGTCACATGTAAAGGAACTGGGACATGCTCTGGTCCAGCAGCAATGAGTAATTATTATTACTATTATTAGTATTAGTCGGCTAATGAAGAACAGCCGCAGGAAACCACAGAAGAAGAAGAGTATGTAGACAGTTGGTCTGTTTCATGCTTCATGTTCCTCATCATTCATCTTATTGATCCATGAAGTAGTTCAGGTACTCTGTTATCTCCCTGTTCAGGTACTCTGTTCTCTCCCTGTTCAGGTACTCTGTTCTCTACCTGTTCAGGTACTCTGTTATCTCCCTGTTCAGGTACTCTGTTCTCTCCCTGTTCAGGTACTCTGTTCTCTACCTGTTCAGGTACTCTGTTCTCTACCTGTTCAGGTACTCTGTTCTCTACCTGTTCAGGTACTCTGTTCTCTACCTGTTCAGGTACTCTGTTATCTCCCTGTTCAGGTACTCTGTTCTCTACCTGTTCAGGTACTCTGTTCTCTCCCTGTTCAGGTACTCTGTTCTCTACCTGTTTAGGTACTCTGTTCTCTCCCTGTTCAGGTACTCTGTTCTCTACCTGTTCAGGTACTCTGTTCTCTACCTGTTCAGGTACTCTGTTCTCTACCTGTTCAGGTACTCTGTTCTCTACCTGTTCAGGTACTCTGTTCTCTACCTGTTCAGGTACTCTGTTCTCTCCCTGTTCAGGTACTCTGTTCTCTACCTGTTCAGGTACTCTGTTCTCTACCTGTTCAGGTACTCTGTTTTCTCCCTGTTCAGGTACTCTGTTTTCTCCCTGTTCAGGTACTCTGTTCTCTCCCTGTTCAGGTACTCTGTTCTCTACCTGTTCAGGTACTCTGTTCTCTACCTGTTCATGTACTCTGTACACTTCCTGTTTAGGTACTCTGTTCTCTACCTGTTCAGGTACTCTGTTCTCTCCCTGTTCAGGTACTCTGTTCTCTACCTGTTCAGGTACTCTGTTCTCTCCCTGTTCATGTACTCTGTTCTCTCCCTGTTCAGGTACTCTGTTCTCTACCTGTTCAGGTACTCTCTACACTACATGTTCAGGTACTCTGTTATCTCCCTGTTCAGGTACTCTGTTCTCTACCTGTTCAGGTACTCTGTTCTCTACCTGTTCAGGTACTCTGTTCTCTACCTGTTCAGGTACTCTGTTTTCTCCCTGTTCAGGTACTCTGTTCTCTCCCTGTTCAGGTACTCTGTTCTCTACCTGTTCAGGTACTCTGTTCTCTACCTGTTCAGGTACTCTGTTCTCTACCTGTTCAGGTACTCTGTTTTCTCCCTGTTCAGGTACTCTGTTCTCTACCTGTTCAGGTACTCTGTACACTTCCTGTTTAGGTACTCTGTTCTCTACCTGTTCAGGTACTCTGTTCTCTACCTGTTCAGGTACTCTGTTCTCTACCTGCTCAGGTACTCTGTTCTCTACCTGCTCAGGTACTCTGTTCTCTACCTGTTCAGGTACTCTCTACACTACATGTTTAGGTACTCTGTTCTCTACCTGTTCAGGTACTCTGTTCTCTACCTGTTTAGGTACTCTGTTCTCTACCTGCTCAGGTACTCTGTTCTCTACCTGCTCATTACTCTGTTCTCTACCTGCTCAGGTACTCTGTTCTCTACCTGTTCAGGTACTCTGTTCTCTACCTGCTCAGGTACTCTGTTCTCTACCTGTTCAGGTACTCTGTTCTCTACCTGTTTAGGTACTCTGTTCTTTACCTGTTCAGGTACTCTGTTCTCTACCTGCTCATTACTCTGTTCTCTACCTGCTCAGGTACTCTGTTCTCTACCTGTTCAGGTACTCTGTTCTCTACCTGTTCAGGTACTCTCTACACTACATGTTTAGGTACTCTGTTCTCTACCTGTTCAGGTACTCTGTTCTCTACCTGTTCAGGTACTCTCTACACTACATGTTTAGGTACTCTGTTCTCTACCTGTTCAGGTACTCTGTTCTCTACCTGCTCAGGTACTCTGTTCTCTACCTGCTCAGGTACTCTGTTCTCTACCTGCTCAGGTACTCTGTTCTCTACATGTTCAGGTACTCTGTTCTCTACCTGCTCAGGTACTCTGTTCTCTCCCTGTTCAGGTACTCTGTTCTCTACCTGTTCAGGTACTCTGTTCTCTACCTGTTCAGGTACTCTGTTCTCTACCTGTTCAGGTACTCTGTTCTCTCCCTGTTCAGGTACTCTGTTCTCTACATGTTCAGGTACTCTGTTCTCTACCTGCTCAGGTACTCTGTTCTCTACCTGTTCAGGTACTCTGTTCTGAGGAACTGTTCTGTCTCCCTTCCTGTTCACTCTGTACACCACTGACTTCCAGTACAACTCGGGGTCATGCCATCTGCAGAAGTTCTCTGAGGACTCTGCAGTGGTCGGGTGTTTAAAGGATAATAATAATAATAATAATAATAATAATAATAATAATGCATTCTATTTGTAAGGCACTCTTCATTCAAGAATCTCAGAGTGCCACAGGAATGGACAGGAAGTGGAGTACAGGGCAGTAGTGGATGACTGTGCAGTGCGTCGGTAGAAATCACCTGCTTCTGAACATGGCCAAGACCAGAGAGATGGTGGTGGACTTCAGGAGGAAGACGACAGAAGGAGGATGTGGACATGGAGGAGGAGGATGTGGACATGGTGGAGGAGGAGGATGTGGACATGGAGGAGGAGGAGGATATGGACATGGAGGAGGAGGATGTGGACATGGTGGAGGAGGAGGATGTGGACATGGTGGAGGAGGATGATGTGGACATGATGGAGGAGGATGTAGACATGGTGGAGGAGGATGTGGACATGGAGAAGGAGGATGTGGACATGGTGGAGGAGGATGTGGACATGGTGGACGAGGAGGATGTGGACATGGTGGAGGAGGATGTGGACATGGTGGAGGAGGATGTAGACATGGTGGAGGAGGATGTGGACATGGTGGAGGAGGATGTGGACATGGTGGAGGAGGATGTGGACATGGTGAAGGAGGATGTGGACATGGAGGAGGAGGATGTGGACATGGTGGAGGAGGATGTGGACATGGAGGAGGAGGATGTGGACATGGTGGAGGAGGATGTGGACATGGTGGAGGAGGAGGATGTGGACATGGTGGAGGAGGATGTGGACATGGTGGAGGAGGATGTGGACATGGTGGAGGAGGATGTGGACATGGTGGAGGAGGAGGATGTGGACATGGTGGAGGAGGATGTGGACATGGTGGAGGAGGAGGATGTGGACATGGTGGATGTGGACATGGAGGAGGAGGATGTGGACATGGAGGAGGAGGATGTGGACATGGAGGAGGAGGATGTGGACATGGTGGAGGAGGAGGATGTGGACATGGTGGAGGAGGATGATGTGGACATGGTGGAGGAGGATGTGGACATGGTGGAGGAGGAGGATGTGGACATGGTGGAGGAGGATGTGGACATGGTGGAGGAGGATGTGGACATGGTGGAGGAGGAGGATGTGGACATGGTGGTCGAGGAGGATGTGGACATGGTGGAGGTTGATGTGGACATGGTGGTCGAGGATGTGAACATGGTGGATGAGGATGTGGACATGGTGGACGAGGAGGATGTGGACATGGTGGTCGAGGATGTGAACATGGTGGATGAGGATGTGGACATGGTGGACGAGGAGGATGTGGACATGGAGGAGGAGGATGTGGACATGGAGGAGGAGGATGTGGACATGGTGGATGAGGATGTGAACATGGTGGACGAGGAGGATGTGGACATGGAGGAGGAGGATGTGGACATGGTGGAGGAGGATGTGAACATGGTGGACGAGGAGGATGTGGACATGGTGGACGAGGAGGATGTGGTCATGGAGGAGGAGGATGTGGACATTGAGGAGGAATACAGGTTCCTGGTGTCTCCATCGACAACTGACTGAACTGGAAGGCCAACGCTGTGTACAAGAAGGGGAGGACCTCTTTTTCTTGAGGAAACTTGGATCCTTCGATGTGTTCAGCAAGATGTTGGAGATGTTCTACCAGTCTGTTGGACCAGTGCTCTGAGATGATGGGCGACTGTGGGTCAGTGGTTAGAGCTCTGTCTTTCAATCAGGGGGTTGGCGGTTCAAGCCCCGCCCTAGTCGATGTGTCCTTGAGCAAGACACTTAACCCTGAATTGTTCCCTGTAGCTGTTCTACAGTGTATTAATGTAACATGATTGTAAGTCTAAATGACATGTAATGTTGGAGATATTCTCCCAGTCTGTTGGACCAGTGCTCTGTACTTCTCCGTAGTCTGCTGGGGGAGCAGCATTGGAGCCGGAGACACCAACAGACTCACTAAACTGGTGAGGAAGGCCGGCTCCATCATTGGCTGCAAACAGGACTATCAGGAGAAGAAATTATTCTCCAGACTGCTTCAGCTCTGCTTCACAAGAACAAATACAGGAGAACATTCTAGATACACGAGAACATGTATCTTAAGTCAGGAGAACATGTCTCTTAAGTCCCTCCAGTTGATCCAGAACGCTGCAGCTCGTGTACTCACACAAACTGAGAAAAGAGATCACATGACTCCTGTATTAGCTGCTCTGCACTGGCTCCCTGTAAAATCAAGAATCAAGACTTAAGACTTTCCTCTTTAATAGTGCTTATAGTTAGGGCTGAATCAGGTTTGCCCTGGTCCAGCCCCTTGATATGCTGCTATAGGCTTATAGGCTGCTGGGGGATGTTTTAGGATACACTGAGCACCTATCTCCTCTTCTCTCTCTCCTTATGGATGAATTTACATCTCTCC
This sequence comes from Cyclopterus lumpus, assembly GCF_009769545.1. Lineage (NCBI taxonomy): Eukaryota > Metazoa > Chordata > Actinopteri > Perciformes > Cyclopteridae > Cyclopterus > Cyclopterus lumpus. The sequence goes on from NC_046980.1 coordinate 360,631, forward strand.
ATTGCACCTTATTAACTCTGCTTCCTCCCCAGAGTCTGTACAGTATATCATATTCATGTAATGTGTTTATGTAACTCTGTAACTCTGTTCATCTGGTCACATGACATCTATTGTCTCGGTCCTCCAGGTGTCCAACATGTCCTCCATCCTGCTGAGCTACTGCCTCTTGCTCATCCTCGTGGCCCTGCCCTTTAGAGTTCAAGGTCAAGGTGAGGTCATCCGTTATATATAAGTCTTATATATATATATATATAATGTATAATAATACAGTGTTAGTTACAACCGGCCCTTTGAGGGCAACATAATGCTAATGTGGCCCCCGAGGACACCCCTGTCTTAGAGGGTCTCTAAAGGACCGTTAGTAGACCTGGATCATGGATCCTCTTAGAGGGTCTCTAAAGGACCGTTAGTAGACCTGGATCATGGATCCTCTTAGAGGGTCTCTAAAGGACCGTTAGTAGACCTGGATCATGGATCCTCCTAAAGGGTCTCTAAAGGACCGTTAGTAGACCTGGATCCTCCTAAAGGGTCTCTAAAGGACCGTTAGTAGACTTGGATCATGGATCCTCTCCTGGTGGCACTTAGAAGCCCTCAGCTGTTGCCGGTTGGAGATGAGCCTGTGGTCTTCTGTCAGGACCCCCTTTGAATACAATCCTCAGAGGTCAGAGGTTCACAGCTGCTACTTTTAACATTGCTGCCGATAACTCGCAGTTTGATCCTCCATTAAGCTGGATTCTATGACACACCTGCAGACAGGAAGCCACACAGGTGTGTCTCCTGTCATGTGACCATCCCTCACCTTCCTCTTCTTCTTCGATCCGATCACCTGGTTGATGAAGAGCTTGTTGTGTGAAGATGAAGCTTAGTAGAGTCAAGCTGTCTCTCTGCCAGACAGACAGACAGATACATGGCTGAGGTCAGGGGTCACCTGACTGAGTCATTCAGAGGCCACGCCAACAGGTATGAGACAACCAATCACTGAAGAGAAGCGTGTCATTTAAAAACCCAAATCCCCAGATCCACTGAGGAGCTTCTCCCAGAGCTTTCAACACATCTCACAGCCTTCATCAGCGAGTCAGCGTCATGCAACCAATGCTGTTCAACTCCTCGGTCATGTGACACCACGCTACCAAGCCGATGAAGGCTCTGAGATGTGGTGGAAAGAAAGACAGTAAGTGCCCCTTGAGTTTAGATCCGTTTGTTTTCACTGCTGTTGTACTGATGTTCTCCTTCAATATTAAATATGTTAACAATGCTTTTATTGTGAAGATCTTGACACTAAAACAGGAAGCTGTTCTTGTTTAAATTTAAGCTTCCTGATGATTTCTTCCTCTGTGAGCTCAGCAGGTTTAATAGACACGCTCTTATTTTGACTTCCTGTCACCGACCTTCTTCTTCTTGTTCTTCTTCTCTGCAGGAAGTGACTGCAGCTGTAATGTCACCAACAGCCGCTGTGACGAGTCTGGAGTCTGCAGGTGAGACCTCTCAAACAGAGCATAAAGCATACCCTGCTATATGCTCTGTTAGAGACCTGTCAATCACCCTGTAGCCCCGCCCTAAACCATACCCTGCTATATGCTCTGTTAGAGACCTGTCAATCACCCTGTAGCCCCGCCCTAAACCATACCCTGCTTTATGCTCTGGTAGAGACCTGTCAATCACCTCGTAGCCCCGCCCTAACGCATACCCTGCTTTATGCTCTGGTAGAGACCTGTCAATCACCTTGTAGCCCCGCCCTAACGCATACCCTGCTTTATGCTCTGGTAGAGACCTGTCAATCACCTCGTAGCCCCGCCCTAACGCATACCCTGCTTTATGCTCTGGTAGAGACCTGTCAATCACCCTGAAGCCCCGCCCTAAACCATACCCTGCTTTATGCTCTGGTAGAGACCTGTCAATCACCTCGTAGCCCCACCAGTTTTTGGCCCGACTGAAGAAGCTCTAGTTTCTGGGTGCTGATGCCCAGCACTCAATGATTTCTAAAGGCCCCTCCACGAACCAGGACCTGACCCGGAGCAGTGATGTAGCTGTTGTGGTTCAGAGGGAGCCTGGAAGTCTAGCCTTCAGCTCTGGTCCTGATCTTTTGAGTAGAGACCCAAACACAGAGGGGACAGATTCAAGGACTCAGAGACATCCGGATCCACATCTGATCAGGATCCTCCTATTGGAGGATTTCTGGTCTCGATCTTCGAAAAGACAATGCCGGAGGACCCCGGTTGAGTGGACGGTGAATGATGTCTCTATCTGTGTGTCTCCAGGTGTGACCCCGGGTGGGACGGCGAGCGGTGCGAACGCTGCGTGCCAACGCCTGGCTGCCGCCACGGTTCCTGTCAGCAGCCGTGGCAGTGCCGCTGCGAGGCCGGCTGGGGGGGGCGCTTCTGTGACAAAGGTCTGGTCTCGTCCTGGTCTCGTTTGGTTTAGTGTCTCTGTCTGATCCGGTCTCACCCCATCTCCCGTTGCAGACCTGTCACTGTGCTCGGCAAGGCCGCCATGTCAGAACGGGGCGACCTGCGTGATGGAGGACAGCGCCGGATACACCTGTCTGTGTCCCAGAGGCTTCTACGGCCGGGACTGCCAGCTGAAGACCGGACCCTGTACCCAGAGGAGGTCTGTGCAGGTCTCCCTGGAGACCACCTGAACTTTGTCCTTGTTTAGTCGTCATTAGAACGGTTCTGAAAATTTAAAAAGCTGTTTCTAAGTTTGAATCCTCCTCCTCGTTCTTTTTCCTCCAGGTCTCCATGTAAAAATGGCGGTCTCTGTGAGGACGCTGACGGCTTTGCGGTGGATCTGGCGTGCCGCTGCCTGGCCGGCTTCACAGGTCGGCGCTGTGAGACGGACGTGGACGACTGCCTGATGAGACCGTGTGCCAACGGCGCCACCTGCCTGGATGGCGTGAACCGCTTCTCGTGCCTCTGCCCCGCCGGCTTCACCGGGCGCTTCTGCACCGTCAACCTGGACGACTGTGCCAGCCGGCCCTGCCTCAATGCCGGCCGTTGCCTGGACCGCGCCAGTGGCTTCCACTGCATCTGCCGGCCCGGTTACGCCGGGGCCACCTGCGAGACGGAGGCGAGGAGCCGCAAGCCTGGCCAGACGACGATGCTAGGGTGGGAGGGTGGTGGAGGAGCAGGCGGGGCTAGACCTCACGCGACCATGAATGAGAGGAGCGGCACCGGCGGGAACGGCAGCCGTGTTGACGGCGGGTCTTTTAAGGTGACGGTGAGCGAACGCCGCACCGCCGGCCTGTCGGAGGTCCACCTCGTCGTCCTGGTGGTTCTGGCGGGCGCAACGCTGGCCGTGGTGGCTCTGACCGCCGCCCTCGTGCTGCAAGGCTACTGCATAGCCTGTGGCCACGCCCCCTGCTGGCCACTGACATCATCATCATCACAACATGGTGGCCGGCAGGCGCCGCAGGACGATCTAGGGGGTCAGATCGGCTTCCTGTACGGAGCGGAACCAGAGAAGAAGAAGCTGAATACTGAGGTCATTTAGACGGAGTGAACGTCCGAGCACAGAGCGAACAGATAGAGAGAGGAGGACATGCTCTCTGCAGGTTCTGAGGTCGGAGGTCACAGGACCCTCAGGTCTGAACTGGGATCCATTCTCCGAGTCTAGTCCTGGTGTTAATAAGCCGTGACGTGTGACTCGTGATGTCATTACCCACAATTCACCTCTGGCTTATACAGGTGCAGAGATGGGCCGCGGTCACAAAGGTCTCACCTTTTAGTCTTCAAGACGCTGACTCGAGTGACATCACTCGAGGACATGGATCGTTGATGAAAGACGTTGGGATTCGGGTCATGAACTCAATTCACATGATGAAATGTACAAGACATTTGTTATATCAAATTAATTGTATCAATGTTAACTGTATTTTAAACTTTACACAAAAGAAATTAATTATGAAATCACATTTTTAATGTGATTTCACAGCTGAGCTTGAAGATGAAACATGTTAGTCAGTTAGCTGGGAGGCAGTATGCTAGCGGTTTCCAACCATTTACAGTCTTTATGCTAAGCTAAGCTAACTCTCTAAATATAAATATAAAATATCGTACTTTTTACTGTACTACGTCACAGATGTAAATATTGTACTTTTGCTTTACTACATCTCAGAGGTACCTATCGTACTTTTACTGTATTACATCTCAGAGGTACCTATTGTACTTTTACTGTATTACATCTCAGAGGTACCTATTGTACTTTTACTGTATTACATCTCAGAGGTACCTATCGTACTTTTACTGTATTACATCTCAGAGGTACCTATTGTACTTTTACTGTATTACATCTCAGAGGTACCTATTGTACTTTTACTGTATTACATCTCAGAGGTACCTATTGTACTTTTACTGCTTGACATTTATTTGACTGATTTACTTTAGTAAACATATTATAAATGATGATGTATTAATATATATTATACATTATTATACATGTCATTCAAACAAGCTCCTCCTTTAATGCACATTCATGCATCAATAATATATATTATTCTGTACTTTTCATACTTTAAATATATGTTGATGCTAAAATGTTTGTACCTTTATATCATTTTTAATGCAGGACTTTTAAATGTATCAGAATATTTCTACTGTGTGGTATTATTACTATTACTGCAGTTGTCATCAGTCAACACGTGTTGTCGTCAGTAATTCAGTTCAGTTTATTTCAATTCAGTTTATTTTGTATAGCCCAATATCACAAATCACGAACTACTTTTTAGGACTCTAGGAACCACAAGTAGCCCCGCATTTAGTGAGCGCAGCTCTCTAGTGGGGCAATATGGTACTACAAGCTCCTTAAGATATGATGGTGCATCACCAATCAAGGCTTTGTAGGTGAGGAGAAGAATTTTAAATGTGATTCTTGATTTTACAGGGAGCCAGTGCAGAGCAGCTAATACAGGAGTCATGTGATCTCTTTTCTTAGTTTTTGTGAGCTGCAGCAAAAAGACTGGGACCCGGGACCATGGACCCGGGACCATGGACCCGGGACCATGGACACAGGGTTGTAGACCAGTGGTTCTCAATTTTTTTTCAGTGATGTACCCCCTGTTGAAATAGTTTTTCAGCCAAGTACCCCCTAACCAGCGCAAAGCATTTTTGGTTGTAATATACAGCACTGTGCCATCAGTGTCTGATTTAATATATAATATATAAAATGCAGTTTATAAACATACACTTATATGTTATTGAATATTTATTAAATAACTATTTTTAAAGGATTTTGGAATTTATTCTCATTTTAAATATTTGTTTTTTTTATCTTACGTACCGTGGGGGAATTTGTAAGCTAGCTAAGTAGCCAGTCGTATGCTGGTTGGCTTGTTAGCGACATTACTCAAATAGTTTATTCTATTAGCAACATTTCTCTAATATATATTCTTTTAGCTTATTCGCTGTAAACAGTTTATTATTGTGACATCAGCTAACGTTGTTAGCAGTGTTAGCTTGCTGAGGAAGAAGGAATCACAGGCGCAGTTCTTACAAAGCTGTAAACAGTTTATTATTGTGACATCAGAGCAGCAGAAGGAACCAACAAAGCAGAACTACATTCATCAGAAACACACTAAAACCGTCCGTAAGTCACTTGTGTGTTGAGGTTTTGTGCCGCCGCTCTCTCTGTTCTAGTCTCTATGTACAGGTGCTACATCAAACCATGCAGAGCATGTGATTGGCTGATAGCCATCAGTTGATCTGACAACCCAGAGGAGTGAAGACAAACAAACCGGGAACATTCAAACGGAACGAAGCAGAATAAAGTGAAAGTAGTTTAACCGGAAGTGTGTGGTGGTGTGGGGGGGTCACATTTCAGTCTCAGCCAATAAGCTCTCACCTAGACCTGATGTCAGCAAGACCATCTGGGGGCTGGAGTCTGTAAAGAATGACACATGTAGAGCTTCAGATTCAGAGGGTAAGACCAACAACTCAGCGATCACAATCAGGGTTATTTAGACCAATAAAACCACATCGTGTCATTTCAGGTTGAGAGCAAATTAAAAAACATAACACGTTCGTCAGCGAGCTTTAGAGGAGGCTAGCCACTCTTTATGCTTAGCTAAGCTAAACAGCTGTAGCTTCATATTCACACTCTCATGGGCGTGTTCTTGTAATATATTACGGTGAGTTAAATAGACAGTGGTCATGAATGGGGACATGAGCTGTAGAGACTAAACATGGCGGTCTGTGAGGATTCACTTGCTTTGGGAGCCTCGTGTGGTCATTTGAGGAACTGCAGTTCCTCATTAGCTTCACATTTCAGGAACAGAAGTTGCTGCGTGACATTAATATCAAAACGGATTTCACTAAACGTTGAACTGTTCCTTTGAAGAATATCTCAAAACTGATTTGGAAAATGTTTTTATATATACCACTGAGACATATATGAATATATGTATATATAGGGGGTGAAGTTTCATCTGGGTTTGATAACCAGTTGAGCCAGATTCACACTTAGACCTTTATTATACAGAACACAAACCTGGGTTTAATACTGGGTCAAGTAGGTCAGACCAGTCTGAAACTGGGTCAACTTTGACACCTCCAGGGATACTGGCCTAGAGGGACAGACTGGGGTCATACTGGACTCAAATAGGACAGCATCAGGCTAGAACTGGGAAAGACCGAGGCTGACGTGTACTCAGCATTAGTTCAGCTAAAACTAGAGTACTAATACTACAGGTATTAGCTGGTATTGGTTAAGTACTGCAGTGGAACCAGTATGGTAAACTATACCAGTGGAACCAGTATGGTAAACTACACAAGTAGAACCAGTATGGTAAACGACACCAGTAACACCAGTATGGTAAACTGCACCAGTAGAACCAGTAGAGTAAACTACACAAGTGGAACCAGTATGGTAAACTACACCAGTGGAACCAGTAGAGTAAACTACACAAGTGGAACCAGTATGGTAAACGACACAAGTGGAACTAGTATGGTAAACTACACCAGTATGGTAAACTGCACCAGTAGAACCAGTAGAGTAAACTACACAAGTGGAACCAGTATGGTAAACCACACCAGTGGAACCAGTATGGTAAACTACACCAGTGGAACCAGTATGGTAAACTACACAAGTGGAACTAGTATGGTAAACTACACCAGTAGAACCAGTATGGTAAACTACACAAGTGGAACTAGTATGGTAAACTACACCAGTAACACCAGTATGGTAAACTGCACCAGTAGAACCAGTAGAGTAAACTACACAAGTGGAACCAGTATGGTAAACCACACCAGTGGAACCAGTATGGTAAACTACACCAGTGGAACCAGTATGGTAAACTACACAAGTGGAACTAGTATGGTAAACTACACCAGTAACACCAGTATGGTAAACTGCACCAGTAGAACCAGTAGAGTAAACCACACCAGTGGAACCAGTATGGTAAACTACACCAGTGGAACCAGTATGGTAAACTACACCAGTATAACCAGTATGGTAAACTACACAAGTGGAACTAGTATGGTAAACTACACCAGTAACACCAGTATGGTAAACTGCACCAGTAGAACCAGTAGAGTAAACTACACAAGTGGAACCAGTATGGTAAACCACACCAGTGGAACCAGTATGGTAAACTACACCAGTGGAACCAGTATAGTAAACTACACAAGTGGAACCAGTAGAGTAAACTACACAAGTGGAACCAGTATGGTAAACCACACCAGTGGAACCAGTATGGTAAACCACACCAGTGGAACCAGTATGGTAAACTACACCAGTGGAACCAGTATAGTAAACTACACCAGTGGAACCAGTATGGTAAACTACACCAGTGGAACCAGTATAGTAAACTACACCAGTGGAACCAGTATGGTAAACTACACCAGTGGAACCAGTATAGTAAACTACACCAGTGGAACCAGTATGGTAAACTACACCAGCATGATGAAGTGTAAAAGTAGACTGGTTCTGAACTGGTTTTGAGCAATCTGAACCAGTGTTGCTGTCTTTGGGGGACCAGTATGGAAAGTAAAGTGGGACCCCCTTCTGGGGTAGTGTTCAGCCCTTACTGCTGTGGGGGAGCCAGTTGGGGGGCTGGTACTTGTCTCTGATTGGCTGGTACTTGTCTCTGATTGGCAGCAGGGCGGCGCTGCTGGAGGCGGGGCTTTGCATTAGGGGCGGGGCCTCTCGGTCATCGTCCTCCTCCCCCTCAGACAGCAGGTCACAGATCTGCTGCTGCAGCTCGGGACTGATGTCGTTCTCCGCCAAGACCAGAACCCTGAGACTGGTGGGGTAGTTCTCCACCATGTCCAAGAACACCTGGACATAGAGACCGGCGTGACCCGCCACATCAGACCAACAACAGCGCAGCACCTGCCTCTATTGGTGGAGAGGTCTGTGTGTGTGTGTGTGTGTGTGTGTGCCTCCCCCTGCTGGACAAACGAGACACAGTGATGATGAGGAGGAGGAGGAAGAGGAGCAACCTGTGCTGATTGGTTGGTGAGTCCGGTCCCCTCCAGGTCCAGCACCTCCAGGGTTCTGCTGGACGCCACAGACACCGCCAGCATCCCTGCGATCTGATCGCCTGAAACCAGAACATGTGTAGTGTGTAGTATAGTGTAGTGTGTAGTATAGTGTGTAGTATAGTGTGTAGTGTGTAGTATAGTGTGTAGTATAGTGTGTAGTATAGTGTAGTGTGTAGTATAGTGTGTAGTATATTGTGTAGTGTGTAGTATAGTGTGTAGTATATTGTGTAGTGTGTAGTATAGTGTGTAGTATAGTGTAGTGTGTAGTATAGTGTGTAGTATATTGTGTAGTGTGTAGTGTAGTGTGTAGTACACTGTGTAGTATAGTATAGTGTGTAGTATAGTGTGTAGTGTGTAGTATAGTGTGTAGTATATTGTGTAGTGTGTAGTATATTGTGTAGTGTGTAGTATAGTGTGTAATATTGTGTAGTGTGTGTAGTTACCCAGCGGGTTGTAGTCCAGGTTGAGCACTCGGAGCTGGGAGCTGTGAGCCACAGCGATGGCAAGTCGAGCCCAGCCTTTGGAGCTGATTCCTGGGTTAGCACTCAGCGTCAGCTCCCTCAGACCTTCAGACGACCAGAAACACAACAATGATAATAATAATCATGTGATCCATGTTCTCTCTAGGCTTGGAGAGAATCTGAATATACATTGTGGATATTGTATTCTTCTTTGCATTAGAATGTGTCTGTGGTGGATCAGCGGTGACGCCATGTGGACAGATGAATAGATGTCATGTGTACAGAATGAACAGCATTTACAAAGTTACATAAACACATTACATGAATATGACAATGTAATGTAATGTGTCACATGACATCTATTCTTCTGTCCATCCGGGGAGAGGGATCCTCCTCTGTTGCTCTCCTGAAGGTTTCTTCACTTTTTTCCCTGTGAAAGGTTATTTTTGGGGAGTTTTTCCTGATCCGATGTGAGGTCAAAGGTCAGGGATGTCGTATGTGTACAGATTGTAAAGCCCTCTGAGGGGAGTTTGTGATTTGTGATTTTGGGCTATACAAAATAAACTGAATTGAATTGAATTGACCAGATGAACAGAGTTACATAAACACATTACATGAATTAGTTGGTTATAGTTTCCATGTTGTTGGTTATAGTTTCCATGTTGTTGGTTATAGTTTCCATGTTGTTGGTTATAGTTTCCATGTTGTTGGTTATAGTTTCCATGTTGTTGGTTATTGTTTCCATGTTGTTGGTTATAGTTTCCATGTTGTTGGTTATTGTTTCCATGTTGTTGGTTATAGTTTCCATGTGGTTGGTTATAGTTTCCATGTTGTTGGTTATTGTTTCCATGTTGTTGGTTATAGTTTCCATGTTGTTGGTTATTGTTTCCATGTTGTTGGTTATTGTTTCCATGTTGTTGGTTATTGTTTCCATGTTGTTGGTTATGTTGTTGGTTATTGTTTCCATGTTGTTGGTTATAGTTTCCATGTTGTTGGTTATAGTTTCCATGTTGTTGGTTATAGTTTCCATGTTGTTGGTTATTGTTTCCATGTTGTTGGTTATAGTTTCCATGTTGTTGGTTATTGTTTCCATGTTGTTGGTTATTGTTTCCATGTTGTTGGTTATGTTGTTGGTTATTGTTTCCATGTTGTTGGTTATAGTTTCCATGTTGTTGGTTATTGTTTCCATGTTGTTGGTTATAGTTTCCATGTTGTTGGTTATAGTTTCCATGTTGTTGGTTATAGTTTCCATGTTGTTGGTTATTGTTTCCATGTTGTTGGTTATAGTTTCCATGTTGTTGGTTATTGTTTCCATGTTGTTGGTTATAGTTTCCATGTTGTTGGTTATAGTTTCCATGTTGTTGGTTATAGTTTCCATGTTGTTGGTTATAGTTTCCATGTTGTTGGTTATAGTTTTCATGTTGTTGGTTATTGTTTCCATGTTGTTGGTTATTGTCTCCATGTTGTTGGTTATAGTTTCCATGTTGTTGGATATTGTTTCCATGTTGTTGGTTATTGTTTCCATGTGGTTGGTTATAGTTTCCATGTTGTTGGTTATAGTTTCCATGTTGTTGGTTATAGTTTCCATGTTGTTGGTTATAGTTTCCATGTGGTTGGTTATTGTTTCCATGTTGTTGGATATTGTTTCCATGTTGTTGGTTATAGTTTCCATGTTGTTGGTTATAGTTTCCATGTTGTTGGTTATTGTTTCCATGTTGTTGGTTATTGTTTCCATGTTGTTGGTTATTGTTTCCATGTTGTTGGATATTGTTTCCATGTTGTTGGTTATTGTTTCCATGTTGTTGGTTATTGTTTCCATGTTGTTGGATATTGTTTCCATGTTGTTGGTTATTGTTTCCATGTTGTTGGATATTGTTTCCATGTTGTTGGATATTGTTTCAATGTTGTTGGATATTGTTTCCATGTTGTTGGTTATAGTTTCCATGTTGTTGGTTATTGTTTCCATGTGGTTGGTTATAGTTTCCATGTTGTTGGTTATTGTTTCCATGTTGTTGGTTATTGTTTCCATGTTGTTGGATATTGTTTCCATGTTGTTGGTTATTGTTTCCATGTTATTGGATATTGTTTCCATGTTGTTGGTTATAGTTTCCATGTTGTTGGTTATTGTTTCCATGTTGTTGGATATTGTTTCCATGTTGTTGGTTATTGTTTCCATGTTGTTGGATATTGTTTCCATGTTGTTGGTTATAGTTTCCATGTTGTTGGTTATTGTTTCCATGTTGTTGGATATTGTTTCCATGTTGTTGGTTATAGTTTCCATGTTGTTGGTTATTGTTTCCATGTTGTTGGATATTGTTTCCATGTTGTTGGTTATAGTTTCCATGTTGTTGGTTATTGTTTCCATGTTGTTGGTTATAGTTTCCATGTTATTGGTTATAGTTTCCATGTTGTTGGTTATTGTTTCCATGTTGTTGGTTATAGTTTCCATGTTATTGGTTATAGTTTCCATGTTGTTGGTTATAGTTTCCATGTTGTTGGTTATAGTTTCCATGTGGTTGGTTATAGTTTCCATGTTGTTGGATATTGTTTCCATGTTGTTGGTTATTGTTTCCATGTGGTTGGTTATAGTTTCCATGTTGTTGGATATTGTTTCCATGTTGTTGGTTATTGTTTCCATGTTGTTGGATATTGTTTCCATGTTGTTGGTTATTGTTTCCATGTTGTTGGTTATTGTTTCCATGTTGTTGGTTATAGTTTCCATGTTGTTGGTTATTGTTTCCATGTTGTTGGATATTGTTTCCATGTTGTTGGATATTGTTTCCATGTTGTTGGTTATAGTTTCCATGTTGTTGGTTATTGTTTCCATGTTGTTGGATATTGTTTCCATGTTGTTGGTTATAGTTTCCATGTGGTTGGTTATAGTTTCCATGTTGTTGGTTATTGTTTCCATGTTGTTGGATATTGTTTCCATGTTGTTGGTTATAGTTTCCATGTTGTTGGTTATAGTTTCCATGTTGTTGGTTATTGTTTCCATGTTGTTGGATATTGTTTCCATGTTGTTGGTTATTGTTTCCATGTTGTTGGATATTGTTTCCATGTTGTTGGTTATAGTTTCCATGTTGTTGGTTATTGTTTCCATGTTGTTGGTTATAGTTTCCATGTTGTTGGTTATAGTTTCCATGTTGTTGGTTATTGTTTCCATGTTGTTGGATATTGTTTCCATGTTGTTGGTTATTGTTTCCATGTTGTTGGTTATTGTTTCCATGTTGTTGGATATTGTTTCCATGTTGTTGGTTATTGTTTCCATGTTGTTGGATATTGTTTCCATGTTGTTGGTTATTGTTTCCATGTTGTTGGATATTGTTTCCATGTTGTTGGTTATTGTTTCCATGTGGTTGGTTATTGTTTCCATGTTGTTGGTTATTGTTTCCATGTTGTTGGTTATTGTTTCCATGTTGTTGGTTATAGTTTCCATGTTGTTGGTTATAGTTTCCATGTTGTTGGTTATTGTTTCCATGTTGTTGGTTATAGTTTCCATGTTGTTGGTTATTGTTTCCATGTTGTTGGTTATTGTTTCCATGTTGTTGGTTATAGTTTCCATGTGGTTGGTTATTGTTTCCATGTTGTTGGATATAGTTGGTTATTGTTTCCATTTTGTTGGTTATTGTTTCCAATGGGTTGGTTATTGTTTCCATGTTGTTGGATATAGTTGGTTATAGTTTCCATGTTGTTGGTTATTGTTTCGATGTTGTTGGTTATTGTTTCCATGTTGTTGGTTATAGTTTCCATGTGGTTGGTTATTGTTTCCATGTTGTTGGTTATTGTTTCCATGTTGTTGGTTATAGTTTCCATGTGGTTGGTTATTGTTTCCATGTTGTTGGTTATTGTTTCCATGTTGTTGGTTATTGTTTCCATGTGGTTGGTTATTGTTTCCATGTGGTTGGATATAGTTGGTTATAGTTTCCATGTTGTTGGTTATTGTTTCCATGTGGTTGGTTATAGTTTTCATGTGGTTGGATATAGTTGGTTATAGTTTTCATGTGGTTGGATATAGTTGGTTATAGTTTTCATGTTGTTGGTTATTGTTTCCATGTGGTTGGATATAGTTGGTTATAGTTTCCATGTTGTTGGTTATTGTTTCCATGTTGTTGGTTATTGTTTCCATGTTGTTGGTTATTGTTTCCATGTGGTTGGTTATAGTTTTCATGTGGTTGGATATAGTTGGTTATAGTTTTCATGTGGTTGGATATAGTTGGTTATAGTTTCCATGTTGTTGGTTATTGTTTCCATGTGGTTGGATATAGTTGGTTATAGTTTCCATGTTGTTGGATATAGTTGGTTATAGTTTTCATGTTGTTGGTTATTGTTTCCATGTGGTTAGATATAGTTGGTTATAGTTTCCATGTTGTTGGTTATTGTTTCCATGTGGTTGGTTATAGTTTTCATGTGGTTGGATATAGTTGGTTATAGTTTCCATGTTGTTGGTTATAGTTTCCATGTTGTTGGTTATAGTTTCCATGTTGTTGGTTATTGTTTCCATGTTGTTGGTTATAGTTTCCATGTTGTTGGTTATTGTTTCCATGTTGTTGGTTATTGTTTCCATGTTGTTGGTTATTGTTTCCATGTTGTTGGTTATTGTTTTTATGTTGTTGGTTATAGTTTCCATGTTGTTGGTTATTGTTTCCATGTTGTTGGTTATTGTTTCCATGTGGTTGGTTATAGTTTTCATGTTGTTGGATATAGTTGGTTATAGTTTCCATGTGGTTGGATATAGTTGGTTATTGTTTTCATGTTGTTGGTTATAGTTTCCATGTTGTTGGTTATTGTTTCCAAGTTGTTGGTTATTGTTTCCATGTTGTTGGTTATTGTTTCCATGTTGTTGGTTATAGTTTCCATGTTGTTGGTTATAGTTTCCATGTTGTTGGTTATTGTTTCCATGTTGTTGGTTATAGTTTCCATGTGGTTGGTTATAGTTTCCAAGTTGTTGGTTATTGTTTCCATGTTGTTGATTATAGTTTCCATGTTGTTGGTTATAGTTTCCATGTTGTTGGTTATTGTTTCCATGTTGTTGGATATTGTTTCAATGTTGTTGGATATTGTTTCCATGTTGTTGGTTATTGTTTCCATGTTGTTGGTTATAGTTTCCATGTTGTTGGTTATAGTTTCCATGTTGTTGGTTATTGTTTCCATGTTGTTGGTTATTGTTTCCATGTTGTTGGTTATAGTTTCCATGTGGTTGGTTATTGTTTCCAAGTTGTTGGTTATTGTTTCCATGTTGTTGGTTATTGTTTCCATGTTGTTGGTTATAGTTTCCATGTTGTTGGTTATTGTTTCCATGTTGTTGGTTATTGTTTCCATGTTGTTGGTTATTGTTTCCATGTTGTTGGTTATTGTTTTTATGTTGTTGGTTATAGTTTCCATGTTGTTGGTTATTGTTTCCATGTTGTTGGTTATTGTTTCCATGTGGTTGGTTATAGTTTTCATGTTGTTGGATATAGTTGGTTATAGTTTCCATGTGGTTGGATATAGTTGGTTATTGTTTTCATGTTGTTGGTTATAGTTTCCATGTTGTTGGTTATTGTTTCCAAGTTGTTGGTTATTGTTTCCATGTTGTTGGTTATTGTTTCCATGTTGTTGGTTATAGTTTCCATGTTGTTGGTTATAGTTTCCATGTTGTTGGTTATTGTTTCCATGTTGTTGGTTATAGTTTCCATGTGGTTGGTTATAGTTTCCAAGTTGTTGGTTATTGTTTCCATGTTGTTGATTATAGTTTCCATGTTGTTGGTTATAGTTTCCATGTTGTTGGTTATTGTTTCCATGTTGTTGGATATTGTTTCAATGTTGTTGGATATTGTTTCCATGTTGTTGGTTATTGTTTCCATGTTGTTGGTTATAGTTTCCATGTTGTTGGTTATAGTTTCCATGTTGTTGGTTATTGTTTCCATGTTGTTGGTTATTGTTTCCATGTTGTTGGTTATAGTTTCCATGTGGTTGGTTATTGTTTCCAAGTTGTTGGTTATTGTTTCCATGTTGTTGGTTATTGTTTCCATGTTGTTGGTTATAGTTTCCATGTTGTTGGTTATAGTTTCCATGTTGTTGGTTATTGTTTCCATGTTGTTGGTTATAGTTTCCATGTGGTTGGTTATAGTATCCAAGTTGTTGGTTATTGTTTCCATGTTGTTGATTATAGTTTCCATGTTGTTGGTTATAGGTTCCATGTTGTTGGTTATAGTTTCCATGTTGTTGGATATTGTTTCAATGTTGTTGGATATTGTTTCCATGTTGTTGGTTATAGTTTCCATGTTGTTGGTTATAGTTTCCATGTTGTTGGTTATTGTTTCCATGTGGTTGGTTATAGTTTCCATGTGGTTGGTTATAGTTTCCAAGTTGTTGGTTATAGTTTCCATGTTGTTGGTTATTGTTTCCATGTTGTTGGTTATAGTTTCCATGTTGTTGGTTATTGTTTCCATGTTGTTGGTTATAGTTTCCATGTTGTTGGTTATTGTTTCCATGTTGTTGGTTATTGTCTCCATGTTGTTGGTTATAGTTTCCATGTTGTTGGATATTGTTTCCATGTTGTTGGTTATAGTTTCCATGTTGTTGGTTATAGTTTCCATGTTGTTGGTTATAGTTTCCAAGTTGTTGGTTATTGTTTCCATGTTGTTGGTTATAGTTTCCATGTGGTTGGTTATAGTTTCCATGTTGTTGGATATTGTTTCCATGTTGTTGGTTATAGTTTCCAAGTTGTTGGATATTGTTTCCATGTTGTTGGTTATAGTTTCCATGTTGTTGGTTATAGTTTCCATGTTGTTGGTTATAGTTTCCAAGTTGTTGGATATTGTTTCCATGTTGTTGGTTATAGTTTCCATGTGGTTGGTTATACTTTCCATGTTGTTGGATATTGTTTCCATGTTGTTGGTTATTGTTTCCATGTTGTTGGTTATTGTTTCCATGTTGTTGGTTATAGTTTCCATGTTGTTGGTTATTGTTTCCATGTTGTTGGTTATAGTTTCCATGTTGTTGGTTATAGTTTCCATGTTGTTGGTTATTGTTTCCATGTTGTTGGTTATAGTTTCCATGTTGTTGGTTATTGTTTCCATGTTGTTGGTTATTGGTTCCATGTTGTTGGTTATAGTTTCCATGTGGTTGGTTATTGTTTCCATGTTGTTGGATATAGTTGGTTATTGTTTCCATGTTGTTGGTTATTGTTTCCATGTGGTTGGTTATTGTTTCCATGTTGTTGGATATAGTTGGTTATAGTTTCCATGTTGTTGGTTATTGTTTCCATGTTGTTGGTTATTGTTTCCATGTTGTTGGTTATAGTTTCCATGTGGTTGGTTATTGTTTCCATGTTGTTGGTTATTGTTTCCATGTTGTTGGTTATAGTCTCCATGTGGTTGGTTATTGTTTCCATGTTGTTGGTTATTGTTTCCATGTTGTTGGTTATTGTTTCCATGTGGTTGGTTATTGTTTCCATGTGGTTGGATATAGTTGGTTATAGTTTCCATGTTGTTGGTTATTGTTTCCATGTGGTTGGTTATAGTTTTCATGTGGTTGGATATAGTTGGTTATAGTTTTCATGTGGTTGGATATAGTTGGTTATAGTTTCCATGTTGTTGGTTATTGTTTCCATGTGGTTGGATATAGTTGGTTATAGTTTCCATGTTGTTGGATATAGTTGGTTATAGTTTTCATGTTGTTGGTTATTGTTTCCATGTGGTTAGATATAGTTGGTTATAGTTTCCATGTTGTTGGTTATTGTTTCCATGTGGTTGGTTATAGTTTTCATGTGGTTGGATATAGTTGGTTATAGTTTCCATGTTGTTGGTTATTGTTTCCATGTTGTTGGTTATAGTTTCCATGTTGTTGGTTATTGTTTCCATGTTGTTGGTTATAGTTTCCATGTTGTTGGTTATTGTTTCCATGTTGTTGGTTATTGTTTCCATGTTGTTGGTTATTGTTTCCATGTTGTTGGTTATTGTTTCCATGTGGTTGGTTATAGTTTTCATGTGGTTGGATATAGTTGGTTATAGTTTCCATGTGGTTGGTTATAGTTGGTTATAGTTTCCATGTGGTTGGATATAGTTGGTTATTGTTTCCATGTTGTTGGTTATAGTTTCCATGTTGTTGGTTATAGTTTCCATGTTGTTGGATATTGTTTCCATGTTGTTGGTTATAGTTTCCATGTTGTTGGTTATAGTTTCCATGTTGTTGGTTATAGTTTCCAAGTTGTTGGTTATTGTTTCCATGTTGTTGGTTATAGTTTCCATGTGGTTGGTTATAGTTTCCATGTTGTTGGATATTGTTTCCATGTTGTTGGTTATAGTTTCCAAGTTGTTGGATATTGTTTCCATGTTGTTGGTTATAGTTTCCATGTTGTTGGTTATAGTTTCCATGTTGTTGGTTATAGTTTCCAAGTTGTTGGATATTGTTTCCATGTTGTTGGTTATAGTTTCCATGTGGTTGGTTATAGTTTCCATGTTGTTGGATATTGTTTCCATGTTGTTGGTTATTGTTTCCATGTTGTTGGTTATTGTTTCCATGTTGTTGGTTATAGTTTCCATGTTGTTGGTTATTGTTTCCATGTTGTTGGTTATAGTTTCCATGTTGTTGGTTATAGTTTCCATGTTGTTGGTTATTGTTTCCATGTTGTTGGTTATAGTTTCCATGTTGTTGGTTATTGTTTCCATGTTGTTGGTTATTGGTTCCATGTTGTTGGTTATAGTTTCCATGTGGTTGGTTATTGTTTCCATGTTGTTGGATATAGTTGGTTATTGTTTCCATGTTGTTGGTTATTGTTTCCATGTGGTTGGTTATTGTTTCCATGTTGTTGGATATAGTTGGTTATAGTTTCCATGTTGTTGGTTATTGTTTCCATGTTGTTGGTTATTGTTTCCATGTTGTTGGTTATAGTTTCCATGTGGTTGGTTATTGTTTCCATGTTGTTGGTTATTGTTTCCATGTTGTTGGTTATAGTCTCCATGTGGTTGGTTATTGTTTCCATGTTGTTGGTTATTGTTTCCATGTTGTTGGTTATTGTTTCCATGTGGTTGGTTATTGTTTCCATGTGGTTGGATATAGTTGGTTATAGTTTCCATGTTGTTGGTTATTGTTTCCATGTGGTTGGTTATAGTTTTCATGTGGTTGGATATAGTTGGTTATAGTTTTCATGTGGTTGGATATAGTTGGTTATAGTTTCCATGTTGTTGGTTATTGTTTCCATGTGGTTGGATATAGTTGGTTATAGTTTCCATGTTGTTGGATATAGTTGGTTATAGTTTTCATGTTGTTGGTTATTGTTTCCATGTGGTTAGATATAGTTGGTTATAGTTTCCATGTTGTTGGTTATTGTTTCCATGTGGTTGGTTATAGTTTTCATGTGGTTGGATATAGTTGGTTATAGTTTCCATGTTGTTGGTTATTGTTTCCATGTTGTTGGTTATAGTTTCCATGTTGTTGGTTATTGTTTCCATGTTGTTGGTTATAGTTTCCATGTTGTTGGTTATTGTTTCCATGTTGTTGGTTATTGTTTCCATGTTGTTGGTTATTGTTTCCATGTTGTTGGTTATTGTTTCCATGTGGTTGGTTATAGTTTTCATGTGGTTGGATATAGTTGGTTATAGTTTCCATGTGGTTGGTTATAGTTGGTTATAGTTTCCATGTGGTTGGATATAGTTGGTTATTGTTTCCATGTTGTTGGTTATAGTTTCCATGTTGTTGGTTATTGTTTCCAAGTTGTTGGTTATTGTTTCCATGTTGTTGGTTATTGTTTCCATGTTGTTGGTTATAGTTTCCATGTTGTTGGTTATAGTTTCCATGTTGTTGGTTATTGTTTCCATGTTGTTGGTTATAGTTTCCATGTGGTTGGTTATAGTTTCCATGTTGTTGGTTATTGTTTCCATGTTGTTGGTTATTGTTTCCATGTTGTTGGTTATTGTTTCCATGTTGTTGGTTATAGTTTCCATGTGGTTGGTTATTGTTTCCATGTTGTTGGATATAGTGGTTGGTTATTGTTTCCAAGTTGTTGGTTATTGTTTCCATGTTGTTGGTTATTGTTTCCATGTTGTTGGTTATAGTTTCCATGTTGTTGGTTATAGTTTCCATGTTGTTGGTTATTGTTTCCATGTTGTTGGTTATAGTTTCCATGTGGTTGGTTATAGTTTCCAAGTTGTTGGTTATTGTTTCCATGTTGTTGATTATAGTTTCCATGTTGTTGGTTATAGGTTCCATGTTGTTGGTTATTGTTTCCATGTTGTTGGATATTGTTTCAATGTTGTTGGATATTGTTTCCATGTTGTTGGTTATTGTTTCCATGTTGTTGGTTATAGTTTCCATGTTGTTGGTTATAGTTTCCATGTTGTTGGTTATTGTTTCCATGTTGTTGGTTATAGTTTCCATGTGGTTGGTTATAGTTTCCAAGTTGTTGGTTATAGTTTCCATGTTGTTGGTTATTGTTTCCATGTTGTTGGTTATTGTTTCAATGTTGTTGGATATTGTTTCCATGTTGTTGGTTATTGTTTCCATGTGGTTGGTTATAGTTTCCATGTTGTTGGTTATAGTTTCCATGTTGTTGGTTATTGTTTCCATGTTGTTGGTTATAGTTTCCATGTTGTTGGTTATTGTTTCCATGTTGTTAGTTATTGTCTCCATGTTGTTGGTTATAGTTTCCATGTTGTTGGATATTGTTTCCATGTTGTTGGTTATTGTTTCCATGTGGTTGGTTATAGTTTCCATGTTGTTGGTTATAGTTTCCATGTTGTTGGTTATTGTTTCCATGTTGTTGGTTATAGTTTCCATGTGGTTGGTTATAGTTTCCATGTTGTTGGTTATTGTTTCCATGTTGTTGGTTATTGTTTCCATGTTGTTGGATATTGTTTCCATGTGGTTGGTTATAGTTTCCATGTTGTTGGTTATAGTTTCCATGTTGTTGGTTATTGTTTCCATGTGGTTGGTTATAGTTTCCATGTTGTTGGTTATTGTTTCCATGTTGTTGGTTATTGTTTCCATGTTGTTGGTTATTGTTTCCATGTTGTTGGTTATAGTTTCCATGTTGTTGGTTATAGTTTCCATGTTGTTGGTTATTGTTTCCATGTTGTTGGTTATAGTTTCCATGTTGTTGGTTATTGTTTCCATGTTGTTGGTTATTGTTTCCATGTTGTTGGTTATAGTTTCCATGTGGTTGGTTATTGTTTCCATGTTGTTGGATATAGTTGGTTATTGTTTCCATGTTGTTGGTTATTGTTTCCATGTGGTTGGTTATTGTTTCCATGTTGTTGGATATAGTTGGTTATAGTTTCCATGTTGTTGGTTATTGTTTCCATGTTGTTGGTTATTGTTTCCATGTTGTTGGTTATAGTTTCCATGTGGTTGGTTATTGTTTCCATGTTGTTGGTTATTGTTTCCATGTTGTTGGTTATAGTTTCCATGTGGTTGGTTATTGTTTCCATGTTGTTGGTTATTGTTTCCATGTTGTTGGTTATTGTTTCCATGTGGTTGGTTATAGTTTTCATGTGGTTGGATATAGTTGGTTATAGTTTTCATGTGGTTGGATATAGTTGGTTATAGTTTTCATGTTGTTGGTTATTGTTTCCATGTTGTTGGTTATAGTTTCCATGTGGTTGGTTATTGTTTCCATGTTGTTGGTTATTGTTTCCATGTTGTTGGTTATAGTTTCCATGTTGTTGGTTATTGTTTCCATGTGGTTGGTTATAGTTTTCATGTGGTTGGATATAGTTGGTTATAGTTTCCATGTTGTTGGTTATTGTTTCCATGTTGTTGGTTATAGTTTCCATGTTGTTGGTTATTGTTTCCATGTTGTTGGTTATAGTTTCCATGTTGTTGGTTATTGTTTCCATGTTGTTGGTTATTGTTTCCATGTTGTTGATTATTGTTTCCATGTTGTTGGTTATTGTTTCCATGTTGTTGGTTATAGTTTCCATGTTGTTGGTTATTGTTTCCATGTTGTTGGTTATTGTTTCCATGTGGTTGGTTATAGTTTTCATGTGGTTGGATATAGTTGGTTATAGTTTCCATGTGGTTGGTTATAGTTGGTTATAGTTTTCATGTGGTTGGATATAGTTGGTTATAGTTTTCATGTGGTTGGATATAGTTGGTTATAGTTTCCATGTGGTTGGATATAGTTGGTTATAGTTTCCATGTGGTTGGATATAGTTGGTTATAGTTATCATGTGGTTGGATATAGTTGGTTATAGTTTTCATGTGGTTGGATATAGTTGGTTATAGTTTCCATGTGGTTGGATATAGTTGGTTATAGTTTCCATGTGGTTGGATATAGTTGGTTATAGTTTTCATGTGGTTGGATATAGTTGGTTATAGTTTTCATGTGGTTGGATATAGTTGGTTATAGTTTTCATGTGGTTGGATATAGTTGGTTATAGTTTTCATGTGGTTGGATATAGTTGGTTATAGTTTTCATGTGGTTGGATATAGTTGGTTATAGTTTTCATGTGGTTGGATATAGTTGGTTATAGTTTCCACGTGGTTGCCACAGTGTTCCCAGCAGTTAGTGGAGGCACCGAATGGTTTCTTGCTGTAATTCACTTTAACGTACCTATTCTTTTTCTTTAAGGGGGTTGCTGTGGTGTTCTAGCTGTTTTCCAGCTCACTTGTTTCCCTGTGGTTGCTGGGATCATACCATGATAGCATGAAACATTTTTCACATCTAAACTGGTTGTCCTTATGGAGATTCTCAGGTGTTTGTTACCTGATTTTGCTCCGTCAGGCGGTAGCATCCCACAGATCAGACCCAGCGCCTCGTCTCCCAGCATGCAGTCTCCCAGATCAAGACAGACCAGCGCCGGGTGGGTCGACAGGGCCGAGTTCAAGGTCACCAGCCCGGCGTCCAACAGCGGGCTGCCATGGAGACTGGAGGGAGTGAGACAGAGTTTTACAAAGCAATCACATTGACTATATGGACATGTTGATATTATTCAGGTTTAAAGAGCATTGTGTGTAGTTATGTGCAGTGTGTAGTTTAATGTGAAGTGTTTAGTGTCATGTACAGTGTGTAGTTTGACGTACAGTGTGTTTGATGTAGATGTACAGTGTGTAGTTTAATGTGAAGTGTTTAGTGTCATGTACAGTGTGTAGTTTGACGTACAGTGTGTTTGATGTAGATGTACAGTGTGTAGTTTAATGTGAAGTGTTTAGTGTCATGTACAGTGTGTAGTTTGACGTACAGTGTGTTTGATGTAGATGTACAGTGTGCAGTTTAATGTGAAGTGTTTAGTGTCATGTACAGTGTGTAGTTTGACATACAGTGTGTTTGATGTAGATGTACAGTGTGTAGTTTAATGTGAAGTGTTTAGTGTCATGTACAGTGTGTAGTTTGACGTACAGTGTGTTTGATGTAGATGTACAGTGTGTAGTTTAATGTGAAGTGTTTAGTGTCATGTACAGTGTGTAGTTTGACGTACAGTGTGTTTGATGTAGATGTACAGTGTGTAGTTTAATGTGAAGTGTTTAGTGTCATGTACAGTGTGTAGTTTGACATACAGTGTGTTTGATGTAGATGTACAGTGTGTAGTTTAATGTGAAGTGTTTAGTGTCATGTAAAGTGTGTAGTTTGACGTACAGTGTGTAGTGTGATGTACAGTGTGTAGTTTCATGTACAGTGTGTAGTGTGATGGTCAGTGTGTAGTTTGATGGACAGTGTGAAGTTTGACGTACAGTGTGTAGTTTGACGTACAGTGTGTAGTGTGATGTACTGTGTGTAGTTTGACATACAGTGTGTAGTTTGACGTACAGTGTGTAGTTTGACATACAGTGTCTAGTTTGATGGACAGTGTGTAGTTTGACGTACAGTGTGTAGTGTGATGTACTGTGTGTAGTTTGATGGACAGTGTGTAGTTTGATGTACAGTGTGTAGTTTGACATACAGTGTCTAGTTTGATGGACAGTGTGTAGTTTGACGTACAGTGTGTAGTGTGATGTAGATGTACAGTGTGTAGTTTGATGTATATGTACAGTGTGTAGTTTAATGTGAAGTGTTTAGTGTCAGTTTGACGTACAGTGTGTAGTTTGATGTAGATGTACAGTGTGTAGTTTGATGTAGATGTACAGTGTGTAGTTTAATGTGAAGTGTTTAGTGTCAGTTTGATGTACAGTGTGTAGTTTGATGTACAGTGTCTAGTTTGATGGACAGTGTGTAGTTTGATGTACAGTGTGTAGTGTGTGTAGTTTGACATACCGTGTGTAGTTTGACGTACTGTGTGTAGTTTGACGTACAGTGTGTGTAGTTTGACATACCGTGTGTAGTTTGATGTACAGTGTGTAGTTTGATGTACAGTGTGTAGTTTGACGTACAGTGTGTAGTTTGACGTACAGTGTGTAGTGTGTGTAGTTTGACATACCGTGTGTAGTTTGACGTACAGTGTGTAGTTTGACGTACAGTGTGTAGTTTGACGTACAGTGTATAGTTTGACGTACGGTGTTTAGTTTGACTTACAGTGTGTAGTTTGATGTAGATGTACAGTGTGTAGTTTGACATACCGTGTGTAGTTTGATGTACAGTGTGTAGTTTGACATACCGTGTGTAGTTTGACGTACAGTGTGTAGTTTGACGTACAGTGTGTAGTGTGTGTAGTTTGACATACCGTGTGTAGTTTGACGTACAGTGTGTAGTTTGACGTACAGTGTGTAGTGTGTGTAGTTTGACATACCGTGTGTAGTTTGACGTACAGTGTGTAGTTTGACGTACAGTGTGTAGTTTGACATACCGTGTGTAGTTTGACGTACAGTGTGTAGTTTGACGTACAGTGTGTAGTTTGACATACCGTGTGTAGTTTGACGTACAGTGTGTAGTTTGACGTACAGTGTGTAGTTTGACATACCGTGTGTAGTTTGACGTACAGTGTGTAGTTTGACGTACAGTGTGTAGTTTGACATACCGTGTGTAGTTTGACATACCGTGTGTAGTTTGACGTACAGTGTGTAGTTTGACGTACAGTGTGTAGTTTGACATACCGTGTGTAGTTTGACGTACAGTGTGTAGTTTGACGTACAGTGTGTAGTTTGACATACCGTGTGTAGTTTGACGTACAGTGTGTAGTTTGACGTACAGTGTGTAGTTTGACATACCGTGTGTAGTTTGACGTACAGTGTGTAGTTTGACGTACAGTGTGTAGTTTGACATACCGTGTGTAGTTTGACGTACAGTGTGTAGTTTGACGTACAGTGTGTAGTTTGACATACCGTGTGTAGTTTGACGTACAGTGTGTAGTTTGACGTACAGTGTGTAGTTTGACGTACAGTGTGTAGTGTAATTTGCAGTGTGACCTGTCAGGGAGGTCACCTGATCTGTCAGCTCCAGCATTAACAGCCAATCAGAGTGTTCCGTAGAAGCAGGAAAACCAACACCTGTACTCACAACAGGGTCTGCAGGGACCGGTTGGCCTTCAGGGCGTCGGCCAGGTGCCGGGTCCGGCTGATGCCGGAGACGACACCCAGGTTGAGGTTGAGCTGCGCGAGCGAGCTCGACTCCGCCACACTGAGACAGACGCGGCCGAAGTCGCGGTCGGAGAGCTGGCAGCCGCGGACGGACAGCAGCCGCACGCTGTCCTCCTTTAGGCTCTCGCAGATGTCCTGAACCTCGGCCGCCGACAGCAACTCCCCTGTGATCTGGATGGAGGCCGGCAGCATGCTGCACCGCACTAAGAGCACTGGGAGCGCTGGGAGCACTGGGACACCTGGAGACACGAGGAAGGGAACCCAGTCAGAGAGAAGCCTGACCTCTACTGAGGACGAGCAGGGCTCTCATTGGTCGGTGAGAGCCCTGCTCTCATTGGTCCAGAGTCCAGACCCTGGCCTAAACCTTTTCATTCAGGAAGGATTTTTGACTTTGTGTTAAATCTCTGTCAGCTATGTTCTTTTCTATTATAGTTTGTTTAACTGTCTATTGGCTCTGTGGCACTCTGAGATTCTTTTGAATGAAAAAATGCATCATCACTTCCTGTCTAGCCTTTAGTTATTGAAGGTTGAAGAAGCATTAAAAACTACAACTCCCAGAAGGGGGGGCGCTACAGAGCCCTGTATGGACCAGGAACAGCTTCTTTCCTCTGGGGGGGGGGGGGGGGCGCTACAGAGCCCTGTATGGACCAGGAACAGCTTCTTTCCTCTGGGGGGGGGGGGGGCGCTACAGAGCCCTGTATGGACCAGGAACAGCTTCTTTCCTCTGGGGGGGGGGGGGGCGCTACAGAGCCCTGTATGGACCAGGAACAGCTTCTTTCCTCTGGGGGGGGGGGGGCGCTACAGAGCCCTGTATGGACCAGGAACAGCTTCTTTCCACTGGGGGGCGCTACAGAGCCCTGTATGGACCAGGAACAGCTTCTTTCCACTGGGGGGCGCTACAGAGCCCTGTATGGACCAGGAACAGCTTCTTTCCTCTGGGGGGGGGGGGGGGGGGGGGCGCTACAGAGCCCTGTATGGACCAGGAACAGCTTCTTTCCTCTGGGGGGCGCTACAGAGCCCTGTATGGACCAGGAACAGCTTCTTTCCTCTGGGGGGCGCTACAGAGCCATGTATGGACCAGGAACAGCTTCTTTCCACTGGGGGGCGCTACAGAGCCCTGTATGGACCAGGAACAGCTTCTTTCCACTGGGGGGCGCTACAGAGCCCTGTATGGACCAGGAACAGCTTCTTTCCACTGGGGGGCGCTACAGAGCCCTGTATGGACCAGGAACAGCTTCTTTCCACTGGGGGGCGCTACAGAGCCCTGTATGGACCAGGAACAGCTTCTTTCCTCTGGGGGGGGGGGGGGGGGGGCGCTACAGAGCCCTGTATGGACCAGGAACAGCTTCTTTCCTCTGGGGGGCGCTACAGAGCCATGTATGGACCAGGAACAGCTTCTTTCCACTGGGGGGCGCTACAGAGCCCTGTATGGACCAGGAACAGCTTCTTTCCAC
Source organism: Cyclopterus lumpus (assembly GCF_009769545.1). NCBI lineage: Eukaryota > Metazoa > Chordata > Actinopteri > Perciformes > Cyclopteridae > Cyclopterus > Cyclopterus lumpus. Next base: position 386,449 of record NC_046980.1, read on the forward strand.
TGGGGGGCGCTACAGAGCCCTGTATCTGCAATACTTGCACTGTTACGACCTTTCTGCACTAACATCCCACGTTCATTGTTTTTTATATTGTACATACTTGTTAAATGTTAATTTTGCTACTCTGTTGTTTTTAATGTCTTTTTTATATATTTATATATTTTTATTTATATATCTCTTATTTATATATTATATGTGCATATGTACGAGGAGAGCAACGAGTAACCCGAGACAAATTCCATATCTGTGTAAAGATAAAGCCAATAAAGCTGATTCTGAATAGTACAATATATATATATATATATATATATATATATATATATATATATATATATATATGTGTATATATATAAATTTATATATATATATATATATATATATATATATATATACGTATTATAAAGCAAGCAGTTATTAATCACAGTATTGTGTAATTGTACTGTTAGAATCAATGAATGTGATGTAATGATTGGCAGGAGCTGTAACCAATCAGCTGATCGGACTAACTTCGGATCAATCAGCTCGGGCTCTGATTGGCTCTGCAAGAAGGAGATCAATTAACCTGATAAACGATCGATCAGCTCACGCGGCCAGATTCGGGACTTTCACACGCTGACGTCATCGTCCGCCGCTCTGGTGCCTCTGATCCCGCCGCAGGCCACGCGCCGGTTCCGATCCGAGTCGATCGATCCCGATTATCGATTGATCGGTTTTAGTCAGCAGCGGAGAGGCGCGCAGGCGTTCGGTTCCCCGGAGCCGGCAGCGGGTCCGGTGTGTCGGTCAGTGAGAGCTCCGTGCTGCCGGTGTGTTTCTGCAGGTGATCGTTACTATGAGACACAGATTGGGGGGCAGCGAAGAGGGCTCACTCTGACCGTTTTCCTGGGACAACCGAGAGTATTATATTATTATGATAACAAAGTATATATTATCATATTCTATATGTACCTGGTTGAATACCAATGCCTTGCTTTTTATCTGTTTTTATTTATTCATTGTTTTCATTGTGTATTTAACTGCGCCATCTTTTAATATAATGTATGTTATTATGCTTTTTTGGCACCTGTTATGATCACTTTGGTTTGTTGTATGCGAGCCCTGTACAGGACTTTGTGACCTTTGTCTGTGAGAAGTCCAATATAAATCAACGTTATTCTTATTCTTATATTCTTCTTAATTATATAAAAGTATATATTATAATATAATATTATTATTATGATTACAAAGTATATATTATTATATTGTATACATTGGTATTGTATGTGTGTGTTATTTCACGAAAATTGGTGACCAAAGCTAGTAATTTCTGAAAACAATAGAAAATACATTTAAATCAATTTGATATAATACGTTTAGATTTTATTTTCTAAATGTGTATGTGTGTGATCATGAAAACAAATATAAATAAATAAAAATAAATCCAACAATGAATATTATTGTTATTATTATAACCATTGTCTTTATTATTACCATTGTTTTTGTAGTTATTATCTTATTTGGTTAATTTATTATCCTTGTTTTCTTTTAGATTTGTTTTATATTTTTGAGAAGGGAGTGACACCTTACCGACAACAGACGATCTTTACGATTGTGACGTCACAGCCCGCTGAGCGGTTTTAATCCTCCTCGGTCTGTGACGTCACGTGCACAGGAAGACGATCATGTGGGGTTATCGATATCACCAATTATTGGCTATTGCGTATCAGAGGCTGCTGATCGATGAAACCTGATCCAATCACCTAATGCTGCTTCCGGTCCGGCTTTTCAAAATAAAAAACTGTGCCAACATTTTTTTTTTAAGCAGTTGTATATATTTCATATGAATTGATTTATTAGATATTACATTGAGCTGACGCATTTTACCCAGACTTACAATCATACGCCGTAGAACATCAGTTATGTATTTAAATTAAGGATTTACTAAAATACTAAAATATTAACCATGTAATAAATACATAAAGAATACTTATTCTCGTTCCATCTTATTTGTATTAAAGATAATTTCTTTGTAATTCTGTTTCATTAGATTCATGTGTTTGTCGATGGATGACGTTCTGATCAATACATACATCGTTCTCTGTTGAGGTACAATACGTTTGGTTTCATAAAAACGGATCATAATATTATAAACTGTTGTTGTTTCACATGTTAAGTGTTTTGTGTATTTAAGTATCACATGTTGGTACAAGTACTGCAACATATCGGTCAGACTACACATGCATTACTAAAGTTGTATATTTCTACCTGTACAACTGAATTAGATAGATAGATGAATACTTTAAAGAAATAGCGTTAGTTGTACAGCAGGTTTCCGATCATAAATATTGATTAAATGTCAAAATATGGTTGAATCTGACAATAATACACTTGGCTTATTTATTAAATCGAATTTGTTGTCTAAGAAACTAAAATAATGAAAGGCATAGAAATATCAAATTATATATAATAATTCAAAAAGACCAAATGAATAAAATAAGATTAACTTAATTATTATTGTATTGTTTAATGTGACGGAATAAAATATAATACATGTATTTATTTGTTTATTTTCTATTGCATAGCTTTTGTTTCAATATAATAATTATGTTGATGTGTTTCATGTGTATGTTGTTAATAAAGTTCTTTATTCAAAATAAATATCTATTTTGCGTCAGACGTCACTTGTGTTGCTGCGTCGTGACGTATCCGGAAGTGTCCCGATCAGCAGCTGCAGCTAGCAGCGGCTAACGGCTCCTACTAGCAACCTGAAGCTCCGAACACACAGACAGGCGGGACGACAGACAGACAGACAGACAGACAGGCGGGACGACAGACAGACAGGCAGACAGGTAAGCAATGCAACACTTCACCTCTGAGTTAATTCTTCTTCCGGCCAGAAAACAACAACAAACTGCAGAAGAAGAGTTCAGCTAACTAGCTTCGTTAGCTGCTAGCTGCTCCAGGAAGAATCCTCATAGAAACAGCGGTGTGTCAGTTAGCAGACGAGGATGCAACTAGGAGACATGGATGCTCCCTCTCAACAGCTTGTCTGTGTGTGTGAGGAGACGACGAAGAAGCTGCTAGGAGACATGGATGCTCCTTCTGACCAGTCTTTCTGTGTCAGTTCTGAGACTAGGAAGCAGCTAGGAGACATGGGTGCTCCCTCTCACCAGCGTCTCTGTGTCAGTTATGAGACTAGGAAGCAGCTAGGAGACATGGGTGCTCCTTCTGACCAGTCTTTCTGTGTCAGTTATGAGACTAGGAAGCAGCTAGGAGACATGGGTGCTCCCTCTAACCAGCCTCTCTGTGTCAGTTATGAGACTAGGAAGCAGCTAGGAGACATGGGTGCTCCCTCTCACCAGCCTCTCTGTGTCAGTTATGAGACTAGGAAGCAGCTAGGAGACATGGGTGCTCCCTCTCACCAGCCTCTCTGTAAATTAGGAGACTAGGAAGCAGCTAGGAGACATGGATGCTCCTTCTGACCAGTCTTTCTGTGTCAGTTATGAGACTAGGAAGCAGCTAGGAGACATGGATGCTCCTTCTGACCAGTCTTTCTGTGTCAGTTATGAGACTAGGAAG
>NC_046980.1:395000-457500 GCF_009769545.1 Cyclopterus lumpus
CTATGTGTGTCCTCTAGTAGAGTACTACAGTACTACATGTGTCCTCTAGTAGAGTACAACAGTACTACATGTGTTCTCTAGTAGAGTACTACAGTACTACATGTGTTCTCTAGTAGAGTACAACAGTACTACATGTGTCCTCTAGTAGAGTACTACAGTACTATGTGTGTTCTCTAGTAGAGTACTACAGTACTACATGTGTCCTCTAGTAGAGTACTACAGTACTACATGTGTCCTATAGTAGAGTACTACAGTACTACATGTGTTCTCTAGTAGAGTACTACAGTACTACATGTGTCCTCTAGTAGAGTACAACAGTACTACATGTGTCCTCTAGTAGAGTACTACAGTACTATGTGTGTCCTCTAGTAGAGTACTACAGTACTATGTGTGTTCTCTAGTAGAATACTACAGTACTACATGTGTCCTCTAGTAGAATACTACAGTACTACATGTGTCCTCTAGTAGAGTACTACAGTACTACATGTGTCCTCTAGTAGAGTACTACAGTACTACATGTGTCCTCTAGTAGAATACTACAGTACTACATGTGTCCTCTAGTAGAATACTACAGTACTACATGTGTCCTCTAGTAGAGTACTACAGTACTATGTGTGTCCTCTATTAGAGTACTACAGTACTACATGTGTCCTCTAGTAGAGTACTACATGTGTTCTCTAGTAGAGTACTACAGTACTACATGTGTCCTCTAGTAGAGTACTACAGTACTATGTGTGTCCTCTAGTAGAATACTACAGTACTACATGTGTTCTCTAGTAGAGTACTACAGTACTACATGTGTCCTCTAGTAGAGTACTACATGTGTTCTCTAGTAGAGTACTACAGTACTATGTGTGTCCTCTAGTAGAATACTACAGTACTACATGTGTTCTCTAGTAGAGTACTACAGTACTACATGTGTCCTCTAGTAGAGTACTACATGTGTTCTCTAGTAGAGTACTACAGTACTATGTGTGTCCTCTAGTAGAGTACTACAGTACTACATGTGTCCTCTAGTAGAGTACTACATGTGTTCTCTAGTAGAGTACTACAGTACTACATGTGTCCTCTAGTAGAGTACTACAGTACTACATGTGTCCTCTAGTAGAATACTACAGTACTATGTGTGTTCTCTAGTAGAGTACTACATGTGTCCTCTAGTAGAGTACTACAGTACTATGTGTGTCCTCTAGTAGAGTACTACAGTACTACATGTGTTCTCTAGTAGAGTACTACATGTGTTCTCTAGTAGAGTACTACAGTACTACATGTGTTCTCTAGTAGAGTACTACATGTGTTCTCTAGTAGAGTACTACAGTACTACATGTGTCCTCTAGTAGAGTACTACAGTACTACATGTGTTCTCTAGTAGAGTACTACAGTACTACATGTGTCCTCTAGTAGAATACTACAGTACTACATGTGTTCTCTAGTAGAGTACTACAGTACTACATGTGTCCTCTAGTAGAGTACTACAGTACTACATGTGTTCTCTAGTAGAGTACTACAGTACTACGTGTGTCCTCTAGTAGAGTACTACAGTACTATGTGTGTCCTCTAGTAGAGTACTACAGTACTACATGTGTCCTCTAGTAGAGTACTACAGTACTATGTGTGTTCTCTAGTAGAATACTACAGTACTACATGTGTCCTCTAGTAGAGTACTACAGTACTACATGTGTCCTCTAGTAGAGTACTACAGTACTACATGTGTTCTCTAGTAGAGTACTACAGTACTACGTGTGTCCTCTAGTAGAGTACTACAGTACTATGTGTGTCCTCTAGTAGAGTACTACAGTACTACATGTGTCCTCTAGTAGAGTACTACAGTACTACATGTGTTCTCTAGTAGAGTACTACAGTACTACGTGTGTCCTCTAGTAGAGTACTACAGTACTATGTGTGTCCTCTAGTAGAGTACTACAGTACTACATGTGTCCTCTAGTAGAGTACTACAGTACTATGTGTGTTCTCTAGTAGAATACTACAGTACTACATGTGTCCTCTAGTAGAGTACTACAGTACTACATGTGTCCTCTAGTAGAGTACTACAGTACTACATGTGTTCTCTAGTAGAGTACTACAGTACTATGTGTGTCCTCTAGTAGAGTACTACAGTACTATGTGTGTCCTCTAGTAGAATACTACAGTACTACATGTGTCCTATAGTAGAGTACTACAGTACTACATGTGTCCTCTAGTAGAGTACTACAGTACTACATGTGTCCTCTAGTAGAATACTACAGTACTACATGTGTCCTCTAGTAGAGTACTACAGTACTATGTGTGTCCTCTAGTAGAGTACTACAGTACTATGTGTGTCCTCTAGTAGAGTACTACATGTGTCCTCTAGTAGAGTACTACAGTACTACATGTGTCCTCTAGTAGAATACTACAGTACTACATGTGTCCTCTAGTAGAGTACTACAGTACTATGTGTGTCCTCTAGTAGAGTACTACAGTACTATGTGTGTCCTCTAGTAGAGTACTACAGTACTATGTGTGTCCTCTAGTAGAGTACTACAGTACTACATGTGTCCTCTAGTAGAGTACTACAGTACTACATGTGTCCTCTAGTAGAGTACTACAGTACTACATGTGTCCTCTAGTAGAGTACTACAGTACTATGTGTGTCCTCTAGTAGAGTACTACAGTACTATGTGTGTCCTCTAGTAGAGTACTACAGTACTATGTGTGTCCTCTAGTAGAGTACTACAGTACTACATGTGTTCTCTAGTAGAGTACTACATGTGTTCTCTAGTAGAGTACTACAGTACTATGTGTGTCCTCTAGTAGAGTACTACAGTACTACATGTGTCCTCTAGTAGAGTACAACAGTACTACATGTGTTCTCTAGTAGAGTACTACAGTACTACATGTGTTCTCTAGTAGAGTACAACAGTACTACATGTGTCCTCTAGTAGAGTACTACAGTACTATGTGTGTTCTCTAGTAGAGTACTACAGTACTACATGTGTCCTCTAGTAGAGTACTACAGTACTACATGTGTCCTATAGTAGAGTACTACAGTACTACATGTGTTCTCTAGTAGAGTACTACAGTACTACATGTGTCCTCTAGTAGAGTACAACAGTACTACATGTGTCCTCTAGTAGAGTACTACAGTACTATGTGTGTCCTCTAGTAGAGTACTACAGTACTATGTGTGTTCTCTAGTAGAATACTACAGTACTACATGTGTCCTCTAGTAGAATACTACAGTACTACATGTGTCCTCTAGTAGAGTACTACAGTACTACATGTGTCCTCTAGTAGAGTACTACAGTACTACATGTGTCCTCTAGTAGAATACTACAGTACTACATGTGTCCTCTAGTAGAATACTACAGTACTACATGTGTCCTCTAGTAGAGTACTACAGTACTATGTGTGTCCTCTATTAGAGTACTACAGTACTACATGTGTCCTCTAGTAGAGTACTACAGTACTACATGTGTCCTCTAGTAGAGTACTACAGTACTACATGTGTCCTCTAGTAGAATACTACAGTACTACATGTGTCCTCTAGTAGAATACTACAGTACTACATGTGTCCTCTAGTAGAATACTACAGTACTACATGTGTTCTCTAGTAGAGTACTACAGTACTACATGTGTCCTCTAGTAGAGTACTACATGTGTTCTCTAGTAGAGTACTACAGTACTATGTGTGTCCTCTAGTAGAATACTACAGTACTACATGTGTTCTCTAGTAGAGTACTACAGTACTACATGTGTCCTCTAGTAGAGTACTACATGTGTTCTCTAGTAGAGTACTACAGTACTATGTGTGTCCTCTAGTAGAGTACTACAGTACTACATGTGTCCTCTAGTAGAGTACTACATGTGTTCTCTAGTAGAGTACTACAGTACTACATGTGTCCTCTAGTAGAGTACTACAGTACTACATGTGTCCTCTAGTAGAATACTACAGTACTATGTGTGTTCTCTAGTAGAGTACTACATGTGTCCTCTAGTAGAGTACTACAGTACTATGTGTGTCCTCTAGTAGAGTACTACAGTACTACATGTGTTCTCTAGTAGAGTACTACATGTGTTCTCTAGTAGAGTACTACAGTACTACATGTGTTCTCTAGTAGAGTACTACATGTGTTCTCTAGTAGAGTACTACAGTACTACATGTGTCCTCTAGTAGAGTACTACAGTACTACATGTGTTCTCTAGTAGAGTACTACAGTACTACATGTGTCCTCTAGTAGAATACTACAGTACTACATGTGTTCTCTAGTAGAGTACTACAGTACTACATGTGTCCTCTAGTAGAGTACTACAGTACTACATGTGTTCTCTAGTAGAGTACTACAGTACTACGTGTGTCCTCTAGTAGAGTACTACAGTACTATGTGTGTCCTCTAGTAGAGTACTACAGTACTACATGTGTCCTCTAGTAGAGTACTACAGTACTATGTGTGTTCTCTAGTAGAATACTACAGTACTACATGTGTCCTCTAGTAGAGTACTACAGTACTACATGTGTCCTCTAGTAGAGTACTACAGTACTACATGTGTTCTCTAGTAGAGTACTACAGTACTATGTGTGTCCTCTAGTAGAGTACTACAGTACTATGTGTGTCCTCTAGTAGAATACTACAGTACTACATGTGTCCTATAGTAGAGTACTACAGTACTACATGTGTCCTCTAGTAGAGTACTACAGTACTACATGTGTCCTCTAGTAGAATACTACAGTACTACATGTGTCCTCTAGTAGAGTACTACAGTACTATGTGTGTCCTCTAGTAGAGTACTACAGTACTATGTGTGTCCTCTAGTAGAGTACTACATGTGTCCTCTAGTAGAGTACTACAGTACTACATGTGTCCTCTAGTAGAATACTACAGTACTACATGTGTCCTCTAGTAGAGTACTACAGTACTATGTGTGTCCTCTAGTAGAGTACTACAGTACTATGTGTGTCCTCTAGTAGAGTACTACAGTACTATGTGTGTCCTCTAGTAGAGTACTACAGTACTACATGTGTCCTCTAGTAGAGTACTACAGTACTACATGTGTCCTCTAGTAGAATACTACAGTACTACATGTGTCCTCTAGTAGAGTACTACAGTACTATGTGTGTCCTCTAGTAGAGTACTACAGTACTATGTGTGTCCTCTAGTAGAGTACTACAGTACTATGTGTGTCCTCTAGTAGAGTACTACAGTACTACATGTGTTCTCTAGTAGAGTACTACATGTGTTCTCTAGTAGAGTACTACAGTACTATGTGTGTCCTCTAGTAGAGTACTACAGTACTACATGTGTCCTCTAGTAGAGTACAACAGTACTACATGTGTTCTCTAGTAGAGTACTACAGTACTACATGTGTTCTCTAGTAGAGTACAACAGTACTACATGTGTCCTCTAGTAGAGTACTACAGTACTATGTGTGTTCTCTAGTAGAGTACTACAGTACTACATGTGTCCTCTAGTAGAGTACTACAGTACTACATGTGTCCTATAGTAGAGTACTACAGTACTACATGTGTTCTCTAGTAGAGTACTACAGTACTACATGTGTCCTCTAGTAGAGTACAACAGTACTACATGTGTCCTCTAGTAGAGTACTACAGTACTATGTGTGTCCTCTAGTAGAGTACTACAGTACTATGTGTGTTCTCTAGTAGAATACTACAGTACTACATGTGTCCTCTAGTAGAATACTACAGTACTACATGTGTCCTCTAGTAGAGTACTACAGTACTACATGTGTCCTCTAGTAGAGTACTACAGTACTACATGTGTCCTCTAGTAGAATACTACAGTACTACATGTGTCCTCTAGTAGAATACTACAGTACTACATGTGTCCTCTAGTAGAGTACTACAGTACTATGTGTGTCCTCTATTAGAGTACTACAGTACTACATGTGTCCTCTAGTAGAGTACTACAGTACTACATGTGTCCTCTAGTAGAGTACTACAGTACTACATGTGTCCTCTAGTAGAATACTACAGTACTACATGTGTCCTCTAGTAGAATACTACAGTACTACATGTGTCCTCTAGTAGAATACTACAGTACTACATGTGTTCTCTAGTAGAGTACTACAGTACTACATGTGTCCTCTAGTAGAGTACTACATGTGTTCTCTAGTAGAGTACTACAGTACTATGTGTGTCCTCTAGTAGAATACTACAGTACTACATGTGTTCTCTAGTAGAGTACTACAGTACTACATGTGTCCTCTAGTAGAGTACTACATGTGTTCTCTAGTAGAGTACTACAGTACTATGTGTGTCCTCTAGTAGAGTACTACAGTACTACATGTGTCCTCTAGTAGAGTACTACATGTGTTCTCTAGTAGAGTACTACAGTACTACATGTGTCCTCTAGTAGAGTACTACAGTACTACATGTGTCCTCTAGTAGAATACTACAGTACTATGTGTGTTCTCTAGTAGAGTACTACATGTGTCCTCTAGTAGAGTACTACAGTACTATGTGTGTCCTCTAGTAGAGTACTACAGTACTACATGTGTTCTCTAGTAGAGTACTACATGTGTTCTCTAGTAGAGTACTACAGTACTACATGTGTTCTCTAGTAGAGTACTACATGTGTTCTCTAGTAGAGTACTACAGTACTACATGTGTCCTCTAGTAGAGTACTACAGTACTACATGTGTTCTCTAGTAGAGTACTACAGTACTACATGTGTCCTCTAGTAGAATACTACAGTACTACATGTGTTCTCTAGTAGAGTACTACAGTACTACATGTGTCCTCTAGTAGAGTACTACAGTACTACATGTGTTCTCTAGTAGAGTACTACAGTACTACGTGTGTCCTCTAGTAGAGTACTACAGTACTATGTGTGTCCTCTAGTAGAGTACTACAGTACTACATGTGTCCTCTAGTAGAGTACTACAGTACTATGTGTGTTCTCTAGTAGAATACTACAGTACTACATGTGTCCTCTAGTAGAGTACTACAGTACTACATGTGTCCTCTAGTAGAGTACTACAGTACTACATGTGTTCTCTAGTAGAGTACTACAGTACTACGTGTGTCCTCTAGTAGAGTACTACAGTACTATGTGTGTCCTCTAGTAGAGTACTACAGTACTACATGTGTCCTCTAGTAGAGTACTACAGTACTACATGTGTTCTCTAGTAGAGTACTACAGTACTACGTGTGTCCTCTAGTAGATTACTACAGTACTATGTGTGTCCTCTAGTAGAGTACTACAGTACTACATGTGTCCTCTAGTAGAGTACTACAGTACTATGTGTGTTCTCTAGTAGAATACTACAGTACTACATGTGTCCTCTAGTAGAGTACTACAGTACTACATGTGTCCTCTAGTAGAGTACTACAGTACTACATGTGTTCTCTAGTAGAGTACTACAGTACTACGTGTGTCCTCTAGTAGAGTACTACAGTACTATGTGTGTCCTCTAGTAGAGTACTACAGTACTACATGTGTCCTCTAGTAGAGTACTACAGTACTATGTGTGTCCTCTAGTAGAATACTACAGTACTACATGTGTCCTCTAGTAGAGTACTACAGTACTATGTGTGTCCTCTAGTAGAATACTACAGTACTACATGTGTCCTCTAGTAGAGTACTACAGTACTACATGTGTCCTCTAGTAGAGTACTACATGTGTTCTCTAGTAGAGTACTACAGTACTACATGTGTCCTCTAGTAGAGTACTACAGTACTATGTGTGTCCTCTAGTAGAGTACTACAGTACTACATGTGTCCTCTAGTAGAGTACTACAGTACTATGTGTGTTCTCTAGTAGAATACTACAGTACTACATGTGTCCTCTAGTAGAGTACTACAGTACTATGTGTGTCCTCTAGTAGAGTACTACAGTACTACATGTGTCCTCTAGTAGAGTACTACAGTACTATGTGTGTCCTCTAGTAGAATACTACAGTACTACATGTGTCCTCTAGTAGAGTACTACAGTACTACATGTGTCCTCTACTAGAGTACTACAGTACTATGTGTGTCCTCTAGTAGAGTACTACAGTACTATGTGTGTTCTCTAGTAGAGTACTACAGTACTACATGTGTCCTCTAGTAGAGTACTACAGTACTATGTGTGTCCTCTAGTAGAGTACTACAGTACTATGTGTGTCCTCTAGTAGAATACTACAGTACTACATGTGTCCTCTAGTAGAGTACTACAGTACTACATGTGTCCTCTAGTAGAGTACTACAGTACTATGTGTGTCCTCTAGTAGAGTACTACAGTACTATGTGTGTTCTCTAGTAGAATACTACAGTACTACATGTGTCCTCTAGTAGAGTACTACAGTACTATGTGTGTCCTCTAGTAGAGTACTACAGTACTACATGTGTTCTCTAGTAGAGTACTACAGTACTACATGTGTCCTCTAGTAGAGTACTACATGTGTTCTCTAGTAGAGTACTACAGTACTACATGTGTCCTCTAGTAGAGTACTACAGTACTACATGTTTTCTCTAGTAGAGTACTACAGTACTACATGTGTCCTCTAATAGAGTACTACAGTACTATGTGTGTCCTCTAGTAGAGTACTACAGTACTACATGTGTCCTCTAGTAGAGTACTACAGTACTACGTGTGTCCTCTAGTAGAGTACTACAGTACTATGTGTGTTCTCTAGTAGAATACTACAGTACTACATGTGTCCTCTAGTAGAGTATTACAGTACTACATGTGTCCTCTACTAGAGTACTACAGTACTATGTGTGTCCTCTAGTAGAGTACTACAGTACTATGTGTGTTCTCTAGTAGAATACTACAGTACTACATGTGTCCTCTAGTAGAGTACTACAGTACTACATGTGTTCTCTAGTAGAGTACTACAGTACTACATGTGTCCTCTAGTAGAGTACTACAGTACTACATGTGTCCTCTAGTAGAGTACTACAGTACTACATGTGTTCTCTAGTAGAGTACTACATGTGTTCTCTGGTAGAGTACTACAGTACTACATGTGTCCTCTAGTAGAGTACTACAGTACTACATGTGTTCTCTAGTAGAGTACTACATGTGTTCTCTGGTAGAGTACTACATGTGTTCTCTAGTAGAGTACTACAGTACTACATGTGTCCTCTAGTAGAGTACTACAGTACTGCATGTGTTCTCTAGTAGAGTACTACATGTGTTCTCTAGTAGAGTACTACAGTACTACATGTGTTCTCTAGTAGAGTACTACAGTACTATGTGTGTCCTCTAGTAGAGTACTACAGTACTACATGTGTTCTCTAGTAGAGTACTACAGTACTACATGTGTCCTCTAGTAGAGTACTACAGTACTACGTGTGTCCTCTAGTAGAGTACTACAGTACTATGTGTGTTCTCTAGTAGAATACTACAGTACTACATGTGTCCTCTAGTAGAGTACTACAGTACTACATGAGTCCTCTACTAGAGTACTACAGTACTATGTGTGTCCTCTAGTAGAGTACTACAGTACTATGTGTGTTCTCTAGTAGAATACTACAGTACTACATGTGTCCTCTAGTAGAGTACTACAGTACTATGTGTGTTCTCTAGTAGAATACTACAGTACTACATGTGTCCTCTAGTAGAGTACTACAGTACTATGTGTGTCCTCTAGTAGAGTACTACAGTACTATGTGTGTCCTCTAGTAGAGTACTACAGTACTACATGTGTTCTCTAGTAGAGTACTACAGTACTACATGTGTCCTCTAGTAGAGTACTACATGTGTCCTCTAGTAGAGTACTACAGTACTACATGTGTTCTCTAGTAGAGTACTACAGTACTACATGTGTCCTCTAGTAGAGTACTAAAGTACTATGTGTGTCCTCTAGTAGAGTACTACAGTACTACATGTGTCCTCTAGTAGAGTACTACAGTACTACGTGTGTCCTCTAGTAGAGTACTACAGTACTATGTGTGTTCTCTAGTAGAATACTACAGTACTACATGTGTCCTCTAGTAGAGTACTACAGTACTACATGTGTCCTCTTGTAGAGTACTACAATACTACGTGTGTCCTCTAGTAGAGTACTACAGTACTACATGTGTCCTCTAGTACAGTACTACATGTGTCCTCTAGTAGAATACTACAGTACTACATGTGTCCTCTAGTAGAATACTACAGTACTACATGTGTTCTCTAGTAGAGTACTACAGTACTATGTGTGTCCTCTATTAGAGTACTACATGTGTCCTCTAGTAGAGTACTACAGTACTACATGTGTTCTCTAGTAGAGTACTACAGTACTACATGTGTCCTCTAGTAGAGTACTACAGTACTACATGTGTCCTCTAGTAGAGTACTACAGTACTACATGTGTTCTCTAGTAGAGTACTACAGTACTACATGTGTCCTCTAGTAGAGTACTACAGTACTATGTGTGTCCTCTAGTAGAGTACTACAGTACTACATGTGTCCTCTAGTAGAGTACTACAGTACTACGTGTGTCCTCTAGTAGAGTACTACAGTACTATGTGTGTTCTCTAGTAGAATACTACAGTACTACATGTGTCCTCTAGTAGAGTACTACAGTACTACATGTGTCCTCTAGTAGAGTACTACAGTACTACGTGTGTCCTCTAGTAGAGTACTACAGTACTACATGTGTCCTCTAGTACAGTACTACATGTGTCCTCTAGTAGAATACTACAGTACTACATGTGTCCTCTAGTAGAATACTACAGTACTACATGTGTCCTCTAGTAGAGTACTACAGTACTACATGTGTCCTCTAGTAGAGTACTACAGTACTATGTGTGTCCTCTAGTAGAATACTACAGTACTACATGTGTCCTCTAGTAGAATACTACAGTACTACGTGTGTCCTCTAGTAGAGTACTACAGTACTACATGTGTCCTCTAGTAGAGTACTACAGTACTATGTGTGTCCTCTAGTAGAGTACTACAGTACTACATGTGTCCTCTAGTAGAATACTACAGTACTACGTGTGTCCTCTAGTAGAGTACTACAGTACTATGTGTGTCCTCTAGTAGAGTACTACAGTACTATGTGTGTTCTCTAGTAGAGTACTACAGTACTACATGTGTCCTCTAGTAGAGTACTACAGTACTATGTGTGTTCTCTAGTAGAGTACTACAGTACTACATGTGTCCTCTAGTAGAGTACTACAGTACTACATGTGTTCTCTAGTAGAGTACTACAGTACTATGTGTGTCCTCTAGTAGAGTACTACAGTACTACATGTGTTCTCTAGTAGAGTACTACAGTACTATGTGTGTCCTCTAGTAGAGTACTACAGTACTACATGTGTCCTCTAGTAGAGTACTACAGTACTACATGTGTCCTCTAGTAGAGTACTACAGTACTACATGTGTTCTCTAGTAGAGTACTACAGTACTACATGTGTCCTCTAGTAGAGTACTACAGTACTACATGTGTCCTCTAGTAGAATACTACAGTACTATGTGTGTTCTCTAGTAGAGTACTACATGTGTCCTCTAGTAGAGTACTACAGTACTATGTGTGTCCTCTAGTAGAGTACTACAGTACTACATGTGTTCTCTAGTAGAGTACTACATGTGTTCTCTAGTAGAGTACTACAGTACTACATGTGTTCTCTAGTAGAGTACTACATGTGTTCTCTAGTAGAGTACTACAGTACTACATGTGTCCTCTAGTAGAGTACTACAGTACTACATGTGTTCTCTAGTAGAGTACTACAGTACTACATGTGTCCTCTAGTAGAGTACTACAGTACTACATGTGTTCTCTAGTAGAGTACTACAGTACTATGTGTGTCCTCTAGTAGAGTACTACAGTACTACATGTGTCCTCTAGTAGAGTACTACAGTACTACGTGTGTCCTCTAGTAGAGTACTACAGTACTATGTGTGTCCTCTAGTAGAGTACTACAGTACTATGTGTGTTCTCTAGTAGAGTACTACAGTACTACATGTGTTCTCTAGTAGAGTACTACAGTACTACATGTGTTCTCTAGTAGAGTACTACAGTACTATGTGTGTCCTCTAGTAGAGTACTACAGTACTACATGTGTTCTCTAGTAGAGTACTACAGTACTATGTGTGTCCTCTAGTAGAGTACTACAGTACTACATGTGTCCTCTAGTAGAGTACTACAGTACTACATGTGTCCTCTAGTAGAGTACTACAGTACTACATGTGTTCTCTAGTAGAGTACTACAGTACTACATGTGTCCTCTAGTAGAGTACTACAGTACTACATGTGTCCTCTAGTAGAATACTACAGTACTATATGTGTTCTCTAGTAGAGTACTACATGTGTCCTCTAGTAGAGTACTACAGTACTATGTGTGTCCTCTAGTAGAGTACTACAGTACTACATGTGTTCTCTAGTAGAGTACTACATGTGTTCTCTAGTAGAGTACTACAGTACTATGTGTGTCCTCTAGTAGAGTACTACAGTACTACATGTGTTCTCTAGTACAGTACTACATGTGTTCTCTAGTAGAGTACTACATGTGTTCTCTAGTAGAGTACTACAGTACTACATGTGTCCTCTAGTAGAGTACTACAGTACTACATGTGTTCTCTAGTAGAGTACTACATGTGTTCTCTAGTAGAGTACTACAGTACTACATGTGTCCTCTAGTAGAGTACTACAGTACTACATGTGTTCTCTAGTAGAGTACTACAGTACTACATGTGTTCTCTAGTAGAGTACTACAGTACTACATGTGTTCTCTAGTAGAGTACTACATGTGTTCTCTAGTAGAGTACTACAGTACTACATGTGTCCTCTAGTAGAGTACTACAGTACTACATGTGTTCTCTAGTAGAGTACTACATGTGTTCTCTAGTAGAGTACTACAGTACTACATGTGTCCTCTAGTAGAGTACTACAGTACTACATGTGTTCTCTAGTAGAGTACTACAGTACTACATGTGTCCTCTAGTAGAGTACTACAGTACTACATGTGTTCTCTAGTAGAGTACTACAGTACTACATGTGTTCTCTAGTAGAGTACTACAGTACTACATGTGTCCTCTAGTAGAGTACTACAGTACTACATGTGTTCTCTAGTAGAGTACTACAGTACTACATGTGTCCTCTAGTAGAATACTACAGTACTACATGTGTTCTCTAGTAGAGTACTACAGTACTACATGTGTCCTCTAGTAGAGTACTACAGTACTACGTGTGTCCTCTAGTAGAATACTACAGTACTACATGTGTCCTCTAGTAGAGTACTACAGTACTACATGTGTTCTCTAGTAGAGTACTACAGTACTACATGTGTCCTCTAGTAGAGTACTACAGTACTACATGTGTTCTCTAGTAGAGTACTACAGTACTACATGTGTCCTCTAGTAGAGTACTACATGTGTCCTCTAGTAGAGTACTACAGTACTACATGTGTTCTCTAGTAGAGTACTACAGTACTATGTGTGTCCTCTAGTAGAGTACTACAGTACTACATGTGTTCTCTAGTAGAGTACTACAGTACTATGTGTGTCCTCTAGTAGAGTACTGCAGTACTACATGTGTTTCTAGTAGAGTACTACAGTACTACATGTGTTCACTAGTAGAGTACTGCAGTACTACATGTGTTCTCTAGTAGAGTACTACATGTGTCCTCTAGTAGAGTACTACAGTACTACATGTGTTCTCTAGTAGAGTACTACAGTACTATGTGTGTCCTCTAGTATAGTACTACAGTACTACATGTGTTCTCTAGTAGAGTACTACAGTACTATGTGTGTCCTCTAGTAGAGTACTGCAGTACTACATTTGTTCTCTAGTAGAGTACTACAGTACTACATGTGTTCACTAGTAGAGTACTGCAGTACTACATGTGTTCTCTAGTAGAGTACTACAGTACTACATGTGTCCTCTAGTAGAGTACTACAGTACTACATGTGTTCTCTAGTAGAGTACTACAGTACTACATGTGTCCTCTAGTAGAGTACTACAGTACTACATGTGTTCTCTAGTAGAGTACTACAGTACTATGTGTGTCCTCTAGTAGAGTACTACAGTACTACATGTGTCCTCTAGTAGAGTACTACAGTACTACATGTGTCCTCTAGTAGAGTACTACAGTACTACGTGTGTCCTCTAGTAGAGTACTACAGTACTACATGTGTTCTCTAGTAGAGTACTACAGTACTACATGTGTCCTCTAGTAGAGTACTACAGTACTACGTGTGTCCTCTAGTAGAGTACTACAGTACTATGTGTGTTCTCTAGTAGAATACTACAGTACTACATGTGTCCTCTAGTAGAGTACTACAGTACTACGTGTGTCCTCTAGTAGAGTACTACAGTACTACATGTGTCCTCTAGTACAGTACTACATGTGTCCTCTAGTAGAATACTACAGTACTACATGTGTCCTCTAGTAGAATACTACAGTACTACATGTGTCCTCTAGTAGAGTACTACAGTACTACATGTGTCCTCTAGTAGAGTACTACAGTACTATGTGTGTCCTCTAGTAGAATACTACAGTACTACATGTGTCCTCTAGTAGAATACTACAGTACTACGTGTGTCCTCTAGTAGAGTACTACAGTACTACATGTGTCCTCTAGTAGAGTACTACAGTACTATGTGTGTCCTCTAGTAGAGTACTACAGTACTACATGTGTCCTCTAGTAGAATACTACAGTACTACGTGTGTCCTCTAGTAGAGTACTACAGTACTATGTGTGTCCTCTAGTAGAGTACTACAGTACTATGTGTGTTCTCTAGTAGAGTACTACAGTACTACATGTGTCCTCTAGTAGAGTACTACAGTACTATGTGTGTTCTCTAGTAGAGTACTACAGTACTACATGTGTCCTCTAGTAGAGTACTACAGTACTACATGTGTTCTCTAGTAGAGTACTACAGTACTATGTGTGTCCTCTAGTAGAGTACTACAGTACTACATGTGTTCTCTAGTAGAGTACTACAGTACTATGTGTGTCCTCTAGTAGAGTACTACAGTACTACATGTGTCCTCTAGTAGAGTACTACAGTACTACATGTGTCCTCTAGTAGAGTACTACAGTACTACATGTGTTCTCTAGTAGAGTACTACAGTACTACATGTGTCCTCTAGTAGAGTACTACAGTACTACATGTGTCCTCTAGTAGAATACTACAGTACTATGTGTGTTCTCTAGTAGAGTACTACATGTGTCCTCTAGTAGAGTACTACAGTACTATGTGTGTCCTCTAGTAGAGTACTACAGTACTACATGTGTTCTCTAGTAGAGTACTACATGTGTTCTCTAGTAGAGTACTACAGTACTACATGTGTTCTCTAGTAGAGTACTACATGTGTTCTCTAGTAGAGTACTACAGTACTACATGTGTCCTCTAGTAGAGTACTACAGTACTACATGTGTTCTCTAGTAGAGTACTACAGTACTACATGTGTCCTCTAGTAGAGTACTACAGTACTACATGTGTTCTCTAGTAGAGTACTACAGTACTATGTGTGTCCTCTAGTAGAGTACTACAGTACTACATGTGTCCTCTAGTAGAGTACTACAGTACTACGTGTGTCCTCTAGTAGAGTACTACAGTACTATGTGTGTCCTCTAGTAGAGTACTACAGTACTATGTGTGTTCTCTAGTAGAGTACTACAGTACTACATGTGTTCTCTAGTAGAGTACTACAGTACTACATGTGTTCTCTAGTAGAGTACTACAGTACTATGTGTGTCCTCTAGTAGAGTACTACAGTACTACATGTGTTCTCTAGTAGAGTACTACAGTACTATGTGTGTCCTCTAGTAGAGTACTACAGTACTACATGTGTCCTCTAGTAGAGTACTACAGTACTACATGTGTCCTCTAGTAGAGTACTACAGTACTACATGTGTTCTCTAGTAGAGTACTACAGTACTATGTGTGTCCTCTAGTAGAGTACTACAGTACTACATGTGTCCTCTAGTAGAGTACTACAGTACTACATGTGTTCTCTAGTAGAGTACTACATGTGTCCTCTAGTAGAGTACTACAGTACTATGTGTGTCCTCTAGTAGAGTACTACAGTACTACATGTGTTCTCTAGTAGAGTACTACATGTGTTCTCTAGTAGAGTACTACAGTACTATGTGTGTCCTCTAGTAGAGTACTACAGTACTACATGTGTTCTCTAGTACAGTACTACATGTGTTCTCTAGTAGAGTACTACATGTGTTCTCTAGTAGAGTACTACAGTACTACATGTGTCCTCTAGTAGAGTACTACAGTACTACATGTGTTCTCTAGTAGAGTACTACATGTGTTCTCTAGTAGAGTACTACAGTACTACATGTGTCCTCTAGTAGAGTACTACAGTACTACATGTGTTCTCTAGTAGAGTACTACAGTACTACATGTGTTCTCTAGTAGAGTACTACATGTGTTCTCTAGTAGAGTACTACAGTACTACATGTGTCCTCTAGTAGAGTACTACAGTACTACATGTGTTCTCTAGTAGAGTACTACAGTACTACATGTGTTCTCTAGTAGAGTACTACAGTACTACATGTGTCCTCTAGTAGAGTACTACAGTACTACATGTGTCCTCTAGTAGAGTACTACAGTACTACATGTGTTCTCTAGTAGAGTACTACAGTACTACATGTGTCCTCTAGTAGAATACTACAGTACTACATGTGTTCTCTAGTAGAGTACTACAGTACTACATGTGTCCTCTAGTAGAGTACTACAGTACTACATGTGTTCTCTAGTAGAGTACTACAGTACTACATGTGTCCTCTAGTAGAGTACTACATGTGTCCTCTAGTAGAGTACTACAGTACTACATGTGTTCTCTAGTAGAGTACTACAGTACTATGTGTGTCCTCTAGTAGAGTACTACAGTACTACATGTGTTCTCTAGTAGAGTACTACAGTACTACATGTGTCCTCTAGTAGAGTACTACAGTACTACATGTGTTCTCTAGTAGAGTACTACAGTACTACATGTGTCCTCTAGTAGAGTACTACATGTGTCCTCTAGTAGAGTACTACAGTACTACATGTGTTCTCTAGTAGAGTACTACAGTACTATGTGTGTCCTCTAGTAGAGTACTACAGTACTACATGTGTTCTCTAGTAGAGTACTACAGTACTATGTGTGTCCTCTAGTAGAGTACTGCAGTACTACATGTGTTCTCTAGTAGAGTACTACAGTACTACATGTGTTCACTAGTAGAGTACTGCAGTACTACATGTGTTCTCTAGTAGAGTACTACATGTGTCCTCTAGTAGAGTACTACAGTACTACATGTGTTCTCTAGTAGAGTACTACAGTACTATGTGTGTCCTCTAGTATAGTACTACAGTACTACATGTGTTCTCTAGTAGAGTACTACAGTACTATGTGTGTCCTCTAGTAGAGTACTGCAGTACTACATTTGTTCTCTAGTAGAGTACTACAGTACTACATGTGTTCACTAGTAGAGTACTGCAGTACTACATGTGTTCTCTAGTAGAGTACTACAGTACTACATGTGTCCTCTAGTAGAGTACTACAGTACTACATGTGTTCTCTAGTAGAGTACTACAGTACTACATGTGTCCTCTAGTAGAGTACTACAGTACTACATGTGTTCTCTAGTAGAGTACTACAGTACTATGTGTGTCCTCTAGTAGAGTACTACAGTACTACATGTGTCCTCTAGTAGAGTACTACAGTACTACATGTGTCCTCTAGTAGAGTACTACAGTACTACATGTGTCCTCTAGTAGAGTACTACAGTACTATGTGTGTCCTCTAGTAGAGTACTACAGTACTATGTGTGTCCTCTAGTAGAGTACTACAGTACTACATGTGTTCTCTAGTAGAGTACTACAGTACTACATGTGTCCTCTAGTAGAGTACTACAGTACTACATGTGTCCTCTAGTAGAGTACTACAGTACTACGTGTGTCCTCTAGTAGAGTACTACAGTACTATGTGTGTCCTCTAGTAGAGTACTACAGTACTACATGTGTTCTCTAGTAGAGTACTACATGTGTTCTCTAGTAGAGTACTACAGTACTATGTGTGTCCTCTAGTAGAGTACTACAGTACTACATGTGTCCTCTAGTAGAGTACTACAGTACTACATGTGTTCTCTAGTAGAGTACTACAGTACTACATGTGTCCTCTAGTAGAATACTACAGTACTACATGTGTTCTCTAGTAGAGTACTACAGTACTACATGTGTCCTCTAGTAGAGTACTACAGTACTACGTGTGTTCTCTAGTAGAGTACTACAGTACTATGTGTGTCCTCTAGTAGAGTACTACAGTACTATGTGTGTCCTCTAGTAGAATACTACAGTACTACATGTGTTCTCTAGTAGAGTACTACAGTACTACATGTGTCCTCTAGTAGAGTACTACATTACTATGTGTGTCCTCTAGTAGAATACTACAGTACTACATGTGTCCTCTAGTAGAGTACTACAGTACTACATGTGTCCTCTAGTAGAGTACTACAGTACTACATGTGTCCTCTAGTAGAGTACTACATGTGTCCTCTAGTAGAGTACTACAGTACTACATGTGTGTCCTCTAGTAGAGTACTACAGTACTACATGTGTTCTCTAGTAGAATACTACAGTACTATGTGTGTCCTCTAGTAGAGTACTACAGTACTACGTGTGTCCTCTAGTAGAGTACTACAGTACTATGTGTGTCCTCTAGTAGAGTACTACAGTACTATGTGTGTTCTCTAGTAGAGTACTACAGTACTACATGTGTCCTCTAGTAGAGTACTACAGTACTACATGTGTCCTCTAGTAGAGTACTACAGTACTACATGTGTTCTCTAGTAGAGTACTACAGTACTACATGTGTCCTCTAGTAGAGTACTACAGTACTATGTGTGTCCTCTAGTAGAATACTACAGTACTACATGTGTCCTCTAGTAGAGTACTACAGTACTACATGTGTCATCTAGTAGAGTACTACAGTACTACATGTGTCCTCTAGTAGAGTACTACAGTACTACATGTGTCATCTAGTAGAGTACTACAGTACTACATGTGTCCTCTAGTAGAGTACTACATGTGTTCTCTAGTAGAGTACTACAGTACTACATGTGTCCTCTAGTAGAGTACTACAGTACTACATGTGTTCTCTAGTAGAGTACTACATGTGTCCTCTAGTAGAGTACTACAGTACTACATGTGTCCTCTAGTAGAGTACTACAGTACTACGTGTGTCCTCTAGTAGAGTACTACAGTACTATGTGTGTCCTCTAGTAGAGTACTACAGTACTACATGTGTTCTCTAGTAGAGTACTACATGTGTTCTCTAGTAGAGTACTACAGTACTATGTGTGTCCTCTAGTAGAGTACTACAGTACTACATGTGTCCTCTAGTAGAGTACTACAGTACTACATGTGTTCTCTAGTAGAGTACTACAGTACTACATGTGTCCTCTAGTAGAATACTACAGTACTACATGTGTTCTCTAGTAGAGTACTACAGTACTACATGTGTCCTCTAGTAGAGTACTACAGTACTACGTGTGTTCTCTAGTAGAGTACTACAGTACTATGTGTGTCCTCTAGTAGAGTACTACAGTACTATGTGTGTCCTCTAGTAGAATACTACAGTACTACATGTGTTCTCTAGTAGAGTACTACAGTACTACATGTGTCCTCTAGTAGAGTACTACATTACTATGTGTGTCCTCTAGTAGAATACTACAGTACTACATGTGTCCTCTAGTAGAGTACTACAGTACTACATGTGTCCTCTAGTAGAGTACTACAGTACTACATGTGTCCTCTAGTAGAGTACTACATGTGTCCTCTAGTAGAGTACTACAGTACTACATGTGTGTCCTCTAGTAGAGTACTACAGTACTACATGTGTTCTCTAGTAGAATACTACAGTACTATGTGTGTCCTCTAGTAGAGTACTACAGTACTACGTGTGTCCTCTAGTAGAGTACTACAGTACTATGTGTGTCCTCTAGTAGAGTACTACAGTACTATGTGTGTTCTCTAGTAGAGTACTACAGTACTACATGTGTCCTCTAGTAGAGTACTACAGTACTATGTGTGTCCTCTAGTAGAATACTACAGTACTACATGTGTCCTCTAGTAGAGTACTACAGTACTACATGTGTCATCTAGTAGAGTACTACAGTACTACATGTGTCCTCTAGTAGAGTACTACAGTACTACATGTGTCATCTAGTAGAGTACTACAGTACTACATGTGTCCTCTAGTAGAGTACTACATGTGTTCTCTAGTAGAGTACTACAGTACTACATGTGTCCTCTAGTAGAGTACTACAGTACTACATGTGTTCTCTAGTAGAGTACTACATGTGTTCTCTAGTAGAGTACTACAGTACTACATGTGTCCTCTAGTAGAGTACTACAGTACTACATGTGTTCTCTAGTAGAGTACTACAGTACTACATGTGTCCTCTAGTAGAGTACTACAGTACTACGTGTGTCCTCTAGTAGAGTACTACAGTACTACATGTGTTCTCTAGTAGAGTACTACATGTGTTCTCTAGTAGAGTACTACAGTACTACATGTGTTCTCTAGTAGAGTACTACAGTACTACATGTGTTCTCTAGTAGAGTACTACATGTGTTCTCTAGTAGAGTACTACAGTACTACATGTGTCCTATAGTAGAGTACTACAGTACTATGTGTGTCCTCTAGTAGAGTACTACAGTACTATGTGTGTCCTCTAGTAGAATACTACCGTACTATGTGTGTCCTCTAGTAGAGTACTACAGTACTACATGTGTCCTCTAGTAGAGTACTACAGTACTACATGTGTTCTCTAGTAGAGTACTACAGTACTACATGTGTCCTCTAGTAGAGTACTACAGTACTACGTGTGTCCTCTAGTAGAGTACTACAGTACTACATGTGTTCTCTAGTAGAGTACTACAGTACTACATGTGTCCTCTAGTAGAGTACTACAGTACTACATGTGTTCTCTAGTAGAGTACTACAGTACTACATGTGTCCTCTAGTAGAGTACTACAGTACTACATGTGTTCTCTAGTAGAGTACTACAGTACTACATGTGTTCTCTAGTAGAGTACTACAGTACTACATGTGTCCTATAGTAGAGTACTACAGTACTATGTGTGTCCTCTAGTAGAGTACTACAGTACTACATGTGTTCTCTAGTAGAGTACTACAGTACTACATGTGTCCTCTAGTAGAGTACTACATGTGTTCTCTAGTAGAGTACTACAGTACTACATCTGTCCTCTAGTAGAGTACTACAGTACTACATGTGTCCTCTAGTAGAGTACTACAGTACTATGTGTGTCCTCTAGTAGAATACTACAGTACTACATGTGTTCTCTAGTAGAGTACTACAGTACTACATGTGTCCTATAGTAGAGTACTACAGTACTATGTGTGTCCTCTAGTAGAATACTACAGTACTACATGTGTTCTCTAGTAGAGTACTACAGTACTACATCTGTCCTCTAGTAGAGTACTACAGTACTACATGTGTTCTCTAGTAGAGTACTACAGTACTACATCTGTCCTCTAGTAGAATACTACAGTACTACATGTGTTCTCTAGTAGAGTACTACAGTACTATGTGTGTCCTCTAGTAGAGTACTACAGTACTATGTGTGTCCTCTAGTAGAATACTACAGTACTACATGTGTTCTCTAGTAGAGTACTACAGTACTACATGTGTCCTCTAGTAGAGTACTACAGTACTATGTGTGTCCTCTAGTAGAATACTACAGTACTACATGTGTCCTCTAGTAGAGTACTACAGTACTACATGTGTTCTCTAGTAGAGTACTACAGTACTACATGTGTCCTCTAGTAGAGTACTACATGTGTCCTCTAGTAGAGTACTACAGTACTACGTGTGTTCTCTAGTAGAGTACTACAGTACTACATGTGTCCTCTAGTAGAGTACTACATGTGTCCTCTAGTAGAGTACTACAGTACTACGTGTGTCCTCTAGTAGAGTACTACAGTACTATGTGTGTCCTCTAGTAGAGTACTACAGTACTACATGTGTCCTCTAGTAGAGTACTACAGTACTACATGTGTTCTCTAGTAGAGTACTACAGTACTATGTGTGTTCTCTAGTAGAGTACTACTGTACTACATGTGTCCTCTAGTAGAGTACTACAGTACTACATGTGTCCTCTAGTAGAGTACTACAGTACTACATGTGTCCTCTAGTAGAGTACTACATGTGTCCTCTAGTAGAGTACTACATGTGTTCTCTAGTAGAGTACTACATGTGTTCTCTAGTAGAGTACTACAGTACTATGTGTGTCCTCTAGTAGAGTACTACAGTACTACATGTGTTCTCTAGTAGAGTACTACATGTGTCCTCTAGTAGAGTACTACATGTGTTCTCTAGTAGAGTACTACAGTACTATGTGTGTCCTCTAGTAGAGTACTACAGTACTACATGTGTTCTCTAGTAGAGTACTACATGTGTCCTCTAGTAGAGTACTACAGTACTATGTGTGTCATCTAGTAGAATACTACAGTACTACATGTGTTCTCTAGTAGAGTACTACAGTACTACATGTGTTCTCTAGTAGAGTACTACAGTACTACATGTGTCCTATAGTAGAGTACTACAGTACTATGTGTGTCCTCTAGTAGAATACTACAGTACTACATGTGTTCTCTAGTAGAGTACTACAGTACTACATGTGTTCTCTAGTAGAGTACTACAGTACTATGTGTGTCCTCTAGTAGAGTACTACAGTACTACATGTGTCCTCTAGTAGAGTACTACAGTACTACATGTGTTCTCTAGTAGAGTACTACAGTACTACATGTGTCCTCTAGTAGAGTACTACATGTGTTCTCTAGTAGAGTACTACATGTGTTCTCTAGTAGAGTACTACAGTACTACATGTGTCCTATAGTAGAGTACTACAGTACTATGTGTGTCCTCTGGTAGAGTACTACAGTACTATGTGTGTCCTCTAGTAGAATACTACCGTACTATGTGTGTCCTCTAGTAGAGTACTACAGTACTACATGTGTCCTCTAGTAGAGTACTACAGTACTACATGTGTTCTCTAGTAGAGTACTACAGTACTACATGTGTCCTCTAGTAGAGTACTACAGTACTACGTGTGTCCTCTAGTAGAGTACTACAGTACTACATGTGTTCTCTAGTAGAGTACTACAGTACTACATGTGTCCTCTAGTAGAGTACTACAGTACTACATGTGTTCTCTAGTAGAGTACTACAGTACTACATGTGTCCTCTAGTAGAGTACTACAGTACTACATGTGTTCTCTAGTAGAGTACTACAGTACTACATGTGTTCTCTAGTAGAGTACTACAGTACTACATGTGTCCTATAGTAGAGTACTACAGTACTATGTGTGTCCTCTAGTAGAGTACTACAGTACTACATGTGTTCTCTAGTAGAGTACTACAGTACTACATGTGTCCTCTAGTAGAGTACTACATGTGTTCTCTAGTAGAGTACTACAGTACTACATCTGTCCTCTAGTAGAGTACTACAGTACTACATGTGTCCTCTAGTAGAGTACTACAGTACTACATGTGTTCTCTAGTAGAGTACTACAGTACTACATGTGTCCTATAGTAGAGTACTACAGTACTATGTGTGTCCTCTAGTAGAATACTACAGTACTACATGTGTTCTCTAGTAGAGTACTACAGTACTACATCTGTCCTCTAGTAGAGTACTACAGTACTACATGTGTTCTCTAGTAGAGTACTACAGTACTACATCTGTCCTCTAGTAGAATACTACAGTACTACATGTGTTTTCTAGTAGAGTACTACAGTACTATGTGTGTCCTCTAGTAGAGTACTACAGTACTATGTGTGTCCTCTAGTAGAATACTACAGTACTACATGTGTTCTCTAGTAGAGTACTACAGTACTACATGTGTCCTCTAGTAGAGTACTACAGTACTATGTGTGTCCTCTAGTAGAATACTACAGTACTACATGTGTCCTCTAGTAGAGTACTACATGTGTCCTCTAGTAGAGTACTACAGTACTACGTGTGTCCTCTAGTAGAGTACTACAGTACTATGTGTGTCCTCTAGTAGAATACTACAGTACTACATGTGTCCTCTAGTAGAGTACTACAGTACTACATGTGTTCTCTAGTAGAGTACTACAGTACTATGTGTGTTCTCTAGTAGAGTACTACTGTACTACATGTGTCCTCTAGTAGAGTACTACAGTACTACATGTGTCCTCTAGTAGAGTACTACAGTACTACATGTGTCCTCTAGTAGAGTACTACATGTGTCCTCTAGTAGAGTACTACATGTGTCCTCTAGTAGAGTACTACATGTGTTCTCTAGTAGAGTACTACAGTACTATGTGTGTCCTCTAGTAGAGTACTACAGTACTACATGTGTTCTCTAGTAGAGTACTACATGTGTTCTCTAGTAGAGTACTACAGTACTACATGTGTCCTCTAGTAGAGTACTACAGTACTACATGTGTTCTCTAGTAGAGTACTACAGTACTACATGTGTCCTCTAGTAGAATACTACAGTACTACATGTGTTCTCTAGTAGAGTACTACAGTACTACATGTGTCCTCTAGTAGAGTACTACAGTACTATGTGTGTCCTCTAGTAGAATACTACAGTACTACATGTGTCCTCTAGTAGAGTACTACAGTACTACATGTGTTCTCTAGTAGAGTACTACAGTACTACATGTGTCCTCTAGTAGAGTACTACAGTACTACATGTGTTCTCTAGTAGAGTACTACAGTACTACATGTGTCCTCTAGTAGAGTACTACATGTGTCCTCTAGTAGAGTACTACAGTACTACATGTGTTCTCTAGTAGAGTACTACAGTACTATGTGTGTCCTCTAGTAGAGTACTACAGTACTACATGTGTTCTCTAGTAGAGTACTACAGTACTATGTGTGTCCTCTAGTAGAGTACTGCAGTACTACATGTGTTCTCTAGTAGAGTACTACAGTACTACATGTGTTCACTAGTAGAGTACTGCAGTACTACATGTGTTCTCTAGTAGAGTACTACATGTGTCCTCTAGTAGAGTACTACAGTACTACATGTGTTCTCTAGTAGAGTACTACAGTACTATGTGTGTCCTCTAGTATAGTACTACAGTACTACATGTGTTCTCTAGTAGAGTACTACAGTACTATGTGTGTCCTCTAGTAGAGTACTGCAGTACTACATTTGTTCTCTAGTAGAGTACTACAGTACTACATGTGTTCACTAGTAGAGTACTGCAGTACTACATGTGTTCTCTAGTAGAGTACTACAGTACTACATGTGTCCTCTAGTAGAGTACTACAGTACTACATGTGTTCTCTAGTAGAGTACTACAGTACTACATGTGTCCTCTAGTAGAGTACTACAGTACTACATGTGTTCTCTAGTAGAGTACTACAGTACTATGTGTGTCCTCTAGTAGAGTACTACAGTACTACATGTGTCCTCTAGTAGAGTACTACAGTACTACATGTGTCCTCTAGTAGAGTACTACAGTACTACATGTGTGTCCTCTAGTAGAGTACTACAGTACTACATGTGTCCTCTAGTAGAGTACTACAGTACTATGTGTGTCCTCTAGTAGAGTACTACAGTACTATGTGTGTCCTCTAGTAGAGTACTACAGTACTACATGTGTTCTCTAGTAGAGTACTACAGTACTACATGTGTCCTCTAGTAGAGTACTACAGTACTACATGTGTCCTCTAGTAGAGTACTACAGTACTACGTGTGTCCTCTAGTAGAGTACTACAGTACTATGTGTGTCCTCTAGTAGAGTACTACAGTACTACATGTGTTCTCTAGTAGAGTACTACATGTGTTCTCTAGTAGAGTACTACAGTACTATGTGTGTCCTCTAGTAGAGTACTACAGTACTACATGTGTCCTCTAGTAGAGTACTACAGTACTACATGTGTTCTCTAGTAGAGTACTACAGTACTACATGTGTCCTCTAGTAGAATACTACAGTACTACATGTGTTCTCTAGTAGAGTACTACAGTACTACATGTGTCCTCTAGTAGAGTACTACAGTACTACGTGTGTTCTCTAGTAGAGTACTACAGTACTATGTGTGTCCTCTAGTAGAGTACTACAGTACTATGTGTGTCCTCTAGTAGAATACTACAGTACTACATGTGTTCTCTAGTAGAGTACTACAGTACTACATGTGTCCTCTAGTAGAGTACTACATTACTATGTGTGTCCTCTAGTAGAATACTACAGTACTACATGTGTCCTCTAGTAGAGTACTACAGTACTACATGTGTCCTCTAGTAGAGTACTACAGTACTACATGTGTCCTCTAGTAGAGTACTACATGTGTCCTCTAGTAGAGTACTACAGTACTACATGTGTGTCCTCTAGTAGAGTACTACAGTACTACATGTGTTCTCTAGTAGAATACTACAGTACTATGTGTGTCCTCTAGTAGAGTACTACAGTACTACGTGTGTCCTCTAGTAGAGTACTACAGTACTATGTGTGTCCTCTAGTAGAGTACTACAGTACTATGTGTGTTCTCTAGTAGAGTACTACAGTACTACATGTGTCCTCTAGTAGAGTACTACAGTACTACATGTGTTCTCTAGTAGAGTACTACAGTACTACATGTGTCCTCTAGTAGAGTACTACAGTACTATGTGTGTCCTCTAGTAGAATACTACAGTACTACATGTGTCCTCTAGTAGAGTACTACAGTACTACATGTGTCATCTAGTAGAGTACTACAGTACTACATGTGTCCTCTAGTAGAGTACTACAGTACTACATGTGTCATCTAGTAGAGTACTACAGTACTACATGTGTCCTCTAGTAGAGTACTACATGTGTTCTCTAGTAGAGTACTACAGTACTACATGTGTCCTCTAGTAGAGTACTACAGTACTACATGTGTTCTCTAGTAGAGTACTACATGTGTTCTCTAGTAGAGTACTACAGTACTACATGTGTCCTCTAGTAGAGTACTACAGTACTACATGTGTTCTCTAGTAGAGTACTACAGTACTACATGTGTCCTCTAGTAGAGTACTACAGTACTACGTGTGTCCTCTAGTAGAGTACTACAGTACTACATGTGTTCTCTAGTAGAGTACTACATGTGTTCTCTAGTAGAGTACTACAGTACTACATGTGTTCTCTAGTAGAGTACTACAGTACTACATGTGTTCTCTAGTAGAGTACTACATGTGTTCTCTAGTAGAGTACTACAGTACTACATGTGTCCTATAGTAGAGTACTACAGTACTATGTGTGTCCTCTAGTAGAGTACTACAGTACTATGTGTGTCCTCTAGTAGAATACTACCGTACTATGTGTGTCCTCTAGTAGAGTACTACAGTACTACATGTGTCCTCTAGTAGAGTACTACAGTACTACATGTGTTCTCTAGTAGAGTACTACAGTACTACATGTGTCCTCTAGTAGAGTACTACAGTACTACGTGTGTCCTCTAGTAGAGTACTACAGTACTACATGTGTTCTCTAGTAGAGTACTACAGTACTACATGTGTCCTCTAGTAGAGTACTACAGTACTACATGTGTTCTCTAGTAGAGTACTACAGTACTACATGTGTCCTCTAGTAGAGTACTACAGTACTACATGTGTTCTCTAGTAGAGTACTACAGTACTACATGTGTTCTCTAGTAGAGTACTACAGTACTACATGTGTCCTATAGTAGAGTACTACAGTACTATGTGTGTCCTCTAGTAGAGTACTACAGTACTACATGTGTTCTCTAGTAGAGTACTACAGTACTACATCTGTCCTCTAGTAGAGTACTACAGTACTACATGTGTCCTCTAGTAGAGTACTACAGTACTACATGTGTTCTCTAGTAGAGTACTACAGTACTACATGTGTCCTATAGTAGAGTACTACAGTACTATGTGTGTCCTCTAGTAGAATACTACAGTACTACATGTGTTCTCTAGTAGAGTACTACAGTACTACATCTGTCCTCTAGTAGAGTACTACAGTACTACATGTGTTCTCTAGTAGAGTACTACAGTACTACATCTGTCCTCTAGTAGAATACTACAGTACTACATGTGTTCTCTAGTAGAGTACTACAGTACTATGTGTGTCCTCTAGTAGAGTACTACAGTACTATGTGTGTCCTCTAGTAGAATACTACAGTACTACATGTGTTCTCTAGTAGAGTACTACAGTACTACATGTGTCCTCTAGTAGAGTACTACAGTACTATGTGTGTCCTCTAGTAGAATACTACAATACTACATGTGTCCTCTAGTAGAGTACTACAGTACTACATGTGTTCTCTAGTAGAGTACTACAGTACTACATGTGTCCTCTAGTAGAGTACTACATGTGTCCTCTAGTAGAGTACTACAGTACTACATGTGTTCTCTAGTAGAGTACTACAGTACTATGTGTGTTCTCTAGTAGAGTACTACTGTACTACATGTGTCCTCTAGTAGAGTACTACAGTACTACATGTGTCCTCTAGTAGAGTACTACAGTACTACATGTGTCCTCTAGTAGAGTACTACATGTGTCCTCTAGTAGAGTACTACATGTGTTCTCTAGTAGAGTACTACATGTGTTCTCTAGTAGAGTACTACAGTACTATGTGTGTCCTCTAGTAGAGTACTACAGTACTACATGTGTTCTCTAGTAGAGTACTACATGTGTCCTCTAGTAGAGTACTACAGTACTATGTGTGTCATCTAGTAGAATACTACAGTACTACATGTGTTCTCTAGTAGAGTACTACAGTACTACATGTGTTCCCTAGTAGAGTACTACAGTACTACATGTGTCCTATAGTAGAGTACTACAGTACTATGTGTGTCCTCTAGTAGAATACTACAGTACTACATGTGTTCTCTAGTAGAGTACTACAGTACTACATGTGTTCTCTAGTAGAGTACTACAGTACTATGTGTGTCCTCTAGTAGAGTACTACAGTACTACATGTGTCCTCTAGTAGAGTACTACAGTACTACATGTGTTCTCTAGTAGAGTACTACATGTGTTCTCTAGTAGAGTACTACAGTACTACATGTGTCCTCTAGTAGAGTACTACATGTGTTCTCTAGTAGAGTACTACATGTGTTCTCTAGTAGAGTACTACAGTACTACATGTGTCCTATAGTAGAGTACTACAGTACTATGTGTGTCCTCTAGTAGAGTACTACAGTACTATGTGTGTCCTCTAGTAGAATACTACCGTACTATGTGTGTCCTCTAGTAGAGTACTACAGTACTACATGTGTCCTCTAGTAGAGTACTACAGTACTACATGTGTCCTCTAGTAGAGTACTACAGTACTACGTGTGTCCTCTAGTAGAGTACTACAGTACTACATGTGTTCTCTAGTAGAGTACTACAGTACTACATGTGTCCTCTAGTAGAGTACTACAGTACTACATGTGTTCTCTAGTAGAGTACTACAGTACTACATGTGTCCTCTAGTAGAGTACTACAGTACTACATGTGTTCTCTAGTAGAGTACTACAGTACTACATGTGTTCTCTAGTAGAGTACTACAGTACTACATGTGTCCTCTAGTAGAGTACTACATGTGTTCTATAGTAGAGTACTACAGTACTATGTGTGTCCTCTAGTAGAGTACTACAGTACTACATCTGTCCTCTAGTAGAGTACTACAGTACTACATGTGTCCTCTAGTAGAGTACTACAGTACTACATGTGTTCTCTAGTAGAGTACTACAGTACTACATGTGTCCTATAGTAGAGTACTACAGTACTATGTGTGTCCTCTAGTAGAATACTACAGTACTACATGTGTTCTCTAGTAGAGTACTACAGTACTACATCTGTCCTCTAGTAGAGTACTACAGTACTACATGTGTTCTCTAGTAGAGTACTACAGTACTACATCTGTCCTCTAGTAGAATACTACAGTACTACATGTGTTCTCTAGTAGAGTACTACAGTACTATGTGTGTCCTCTAGTAGAGTACTACAGTACTATGTGTGTCCTCTAGTAGAATACTACAGTACTACATGTGTTCTCTAGTAGAGTACTACAGTACTACATGTGTCCTCTAGTAGAGTACTACAGTACTATGTGTGTCCTCTAGTAGAATACTACAGTACTACATGTGTCCTCTAGTAGAGTACTACAGTACTACATGTGTTCTCTAGTAGAGTACTACAGTACTACATGTGTCCTCTAGTAGAGTACTACATGTGTCCTCTAGTAGAGTACTACAGTACTACGTGTGTCCTCTAGTAGAGTACTACAGTACTATGTGTGTCCTCTAGTAGAGTACTACAGTACTACATGTGTCCTCTAGTAGAGTACTACAGTACTACATGTGTTCTCTAGTAGAGTACTACAGTACTATGTGTGTTCTCTAGTAGAGTACTACTGTACTACATGTGTCCTCTAGTAGAGTACTACAGTACTACATGTGTCCTCTAGTAGAGTACTACAGTACTACATGTGTCCTCTAGTAGAGTACTACATGTGTCCTCTAGTAGAGTACTACATGTGTTCTCTAGTAGAGTACTACATGTGTTCTCTAGTAGAGTACTACAGTACTATGTGTGTCCTCTAGTAGAGTACTACAGTACTACATGTGTTCTCTAGTAGAGTACTACATGTGTCCTCTAGTAGAGTACTACATGTGTTCTCTAGTAGAGTACTACAGTACTATGTGTGTCCTCTAGTAGAGTACTACAGTACTACATGTGTTCTCTAGTAGAGTACTACATGTGTCCTCTAGTAGAGTACTACAGTACTATGTGTGTCATCTAGTAGAATACTACAGTACTACATGTGTTCTCTAGTAGAGTACTACAGTACTACATGTGTTCTCTAGTAGAGTACTACAGTACTACATGTGTCCTATAGTAGAGTACTACAGTACTATGTGTGTCCTCTAGTAGAATACTACAGTACTACATGTGTTCTCTAGTAGAGTACTACAGTACTACATGTGTTCTCTAGTAGAGTACTACAGTACTATGTGTGTCCTCTAGTAGAGTACTACAGTACTACATGTGTCCTCTAGTAGAGTACTACAGTACTACATGTGTTCTCTAGTAGAGTACTACATGTGTTCTCTAGTAGAGTACTACAGTACTACATGTGTCCTCTAGTAGAGTACTACATGTGTTCTCTAGTAGAGTACTACAGTACTACATGTGTTCTCTAGTAGAGTACTACAGTACTACGTGTGTCCTCTAGTAGAGTACTACAGTACTATGTGTGTCCTCTAGTAGAATACTACAGTACTATGTGTGTCCTCTAGTAGAGTACTACAGTACTATGTGTGTCCTCTAGTAGAATACTACAGTACTACATGTGTTCTCTAGTAGAATACTACAGTACTACATGTGTCCTCTAGTAGAATACTACAGTACTACATGTGTTCTCTAGTAGAATACTACAGTACTACATGTGTCCTCTAGTAGAGTACTACAGTACTACATGTGTTCTCTAGTAGAGTACTACAGTACTACATGTGTCCTCTAGTAGAGTACTACAGTACTACATGTGTTCTCTAGTAGAGTACTACAGTACTACATGTGTCCTCTAGTAGAGTACTACATGTGTCCTCTAGTAGAGTACTACAGTACTACATGTGTCCTCTAGTAGAGTACTACATGTGTCCTCTAGTAGAGTACTACAGTACTACATGCGTCCTCTAGTAGAGTACTACATGTGTCCTCTAGTAGAGTACTACAGTACTACATGTGTCCTCTAGTAGAGTACTACATGTGTCCTCTAGTAGAGTACTACAGTACTACATGTGTTCTCTAGTAGAGTACTACAGTACTATGTGTGTCCTCTAGTAGAGTACTACAGTACTACATGTGTTCTCTAGTAGAGTACTACAGTACTATGTGTGTCCTCTAGTAGAGTACTGCAGTACTACATGTGTTCTCTAGTAGAGTACTACAGTACTACATGTGTTCACTAGTAGAGTACTGCAGTACTACATGTGTTCTCTAGTAGAGTACTACAGTACTACATGTGTCCTCTAGTAGAGTACTACAGTACTACATGTGTTCTCTAGTAGAGTACTACAGTACTACATGTGTCCTCTAGTAGAGTACTACAGTACTACATGTGTTCTCTAGTAGAGTACTACAGTACTATGTGTGTCCTCTAGTAGAGTACTACAGTACTACATGTGTCCTCTAGTAGAGTACTACAGTACTACATGTGTCCTCTAGTAGAGTACTACAGTACTACATGTGTGTCCTCTAGTAGAGTACTACAGTACTACATGTGTCCTCTAGTAGAGTACTACAGTACTATGTGTGTCCTCTAGTAGAGTACTACAGTACTATGTGTGTCCTCTAGTAGAGTACTACAGTACTACATGTGTTCTCTAGTAGAGTACTACAGTACTACATGTGTCCTCTAGTAGAGTACTACAGTACTACATGTGTCCTCTAGTAGAGTACTACATGTGTCCTCTAGTAGAGTACTACAGTACTACGTGTGTCCTCTAGTAGAGTACTACAGTACTATGTGTGTCCTCTAGTAGAGTACTACATGTGTTCTCTAGTAGAGTACTACAGTACTACATGTGTTCTCTAGTAGAGTACTACATGTGTTCTCTAGTAGAGTACTACAGTACTACATGTGTTCTCTAGTAGAGTACTACATGTGTTCTCTACTAGAGTACTAGTAGAGTACTACAGTACTACATGTGTCCTCTAGTAGAGTACTACAGTACTACATGTGTTCTCTAGTAGAGTACTACAGTACTACATGTGTCCTCTAGTAGAATACTACAGTACTACATGTGTTCTCTAGTAGAGTACTACAGTACTACATGTGTCCTCTAGTAGAGTACTACAGTACTACGTGTGTCCTCTAGTAGAGTACTACAGTACTATGTGTGTCCTCTAGTAGAGTACTACAGTACTACATGTGTTCTCTAGTAGAGTACTACAGTACTATGTGTGTCCTCTAGTAGAGTACTACAGTACTATGTGTGTCCTCTAGTAGAATACTACAGTACTACATGTGTTCTCTAGTAGAGTACTACAGTACTACATGTGTCCTCTAGTAGAGTACTACATTACTATGTGTGTCCTCTAGTAGAATACTACAGTACTACATGTGTTCTCTAGTAGAGTACTACAGTACTACATGTGTCCTCTAGTAGAGTACTACAGTACTATGTGTGTCCTCTAGTAGAATACTACAGTACTACATGTGTCCTCTAGTAGAGTACTACAGTACTACATGTGTCCTCTAGTAGAGTACTACAGTACTACATGTGTTCTCTAGTAGAGTACTACAGTACTACATGTGTCCTCTAGTAGAATACTACAGTACTACATGTGTCCTCTAGTAGAGTACTACAGTACTACATGTGTCCTCTAGTAGAGTACTACATGTGTTCTCTAGTAGAGTACTACAGTACTACATGTGTCCTCTAGTAGAGTACTACAGTACTAAGTGTGTCCTCTAGTAGAGTACTACAGTACTACATGTGTTCTCTAGTAGAGTACTACAGTACTACATGTGTCCTCTAGTAGAGTACTACAGTACTATGTGTGTCCTCTAGTAGAATACTACAGTACTACATGTGTCCTCTAGTAGAATACTACAGTACTACATGTGTCCTCTAGTAGAGTACTACAGTACTATGTGTGTCCTCTAGTAGAGTACTACAGTACTACATGTGTTCTCTAGTAGAGTACTACAGTACTACATGTGTCATCTAGTAGAGTACTACAGTACTACATGTGTTCTCTAGTAGAGTACTACATGTGTTCTCTAGTAGAGTACTACAGTACTACATGTGTCCTCTAGTAGAGTACTACAGTACTATGTGTGTCCTCTAGTAGAGTACTACATGTGTCCTCTAGTAGAATACTACAGTACTACATGTGTCATCTAGTAGAGTACTACAGTACTACATGTGTTCTCTAGTAGAGTACTACATGTGTTCTCTAGTAGTGTACTACAGTACTATGTGTGTCCTCTAGTAGAGTACTACATGTGTCCTCTAGTAGAATACTACAGTACTACATGTGTCATCTAGTAGAGTACTACAGTACTATGTGTGTCCTCTAGTAGAGTACTACATGTGTCCTCTAGTAGAATACTACAGTACTACATGTGTCATCTAGTAGAGTACTACAGTACTACATGTGTTCTCTAGTAGAGTACTACATGTGTTCTCTAGTAGTGTACTACAGTACTACATGTGTTCTCTAGTAGAGTACTACAGTACTATGTGTGTCCTCTAGTAGAGTACTACAGTACTACATGTGTCCTCTAGTAGAGTACTACAGTACTACATGTGTTCTCTAGTAGTGTACTACAGTACTACATGTGTTCTCTAGTAGAGTACTACAGTACTACATGTGTCCTCTAGTAGAGTACTACAGTACTACATGTGTTCTCTAGTAGAGTACTACAGTACTATGTGTGTCCTCTAGTAGAGTACTACAGTACTACATGTGTCCTCTTGTAGAGTACTACAGTACTATGTGTGTCCTCTAGTAGAATACTACAGTACTACATGTGTTCTCTAGTAGAGTACTACATGTGTTCTCTAGTAGAGTACTACAGTACTATGTGTGTCCTCTAGTAGAATACTACAGTACTACATGTGTTCTCTAGTAGAGTACTACATGTGTTCTCTAGTAGAGTACTACATGTGTTCTCTAGTAGAGTACTACAGTACTACATGTGTCCTCTAGTAGAGTACTACAGTACTATGTGTGTCCTCTAGTAGAATACTACAGTACTACATGTGTTCTCTAGTAGAGTACTACAGTACTATGTGTGTCCTCTAGTAGAATACTACAGTACTACATGTGTCCTCTAGTAGAGTACTACAGTACTACATGTGTCCTCTAGTAGAGTACTACAGTACTACATGTGTTCTCTAGTAGAGTACTACAGTACTATGTGTGTCCTCTAGTAGAATACTACAGTACTACATGTGTCCTCTAGTAGAGTACTACAGTACTACATGTGTCCTCTAGTAGAGTACTACAGTACTATGTGTGTCCTCTAGTAGAATACTACAGTACTACATGTGTCCTCTAGTAGAGTACTACAGTACTACATGTGTCCTCTAGTAGAGTACTACAGTACTACATGTGTTCTCTAGTAGAGTACTACAGTACTACATGTGTCCTCTAGTAGAGTACTACATGTGTTCTCTAGTAGAGTACTACAGTACTACATGTGTCCTCTAGTAGAGTACTACAGTACTACATGTGTTCTCTAGTAGAGTACTACAGTACTACATGTGTCCTCTAGTAGAATACTACAGTACTACATGTGTCCTCTAGTAGAATACTACAGTACTACATGTGTTCTCTAGTAGAGTACTACAGTACTACATGTGTCCTCTAGTAGAGTACTACAGTACTACGTGTGTCCTCTAGTAGAGTACTACAGTACTATGTGTGTCCTCTAGTAGAGTACTACAGTACTATGTGTGTCCTCTAGTAGAGTACTACAGTACTATGTGTGTCCTCTAGTAGAATACTACAGTACTACATGTGTTCTCTAGTAGAGTACTACAGTACTACATGTGTTCTCTAGTAGAGTACTACAGTACTACATGTGTCCTCTAGTAGAGTACTACAGTACTATGTGTGTTCTCTAGTAGAGTACTACAGTACTACATGTGTCCTCTAGTAGAGTACTACAGTACTACATGTGTCCTCTAGTAGAGTACTACATGTGTCCTCTAGTAGAGTACTACAGTACTACATGTGTCCTCTAGTAGAGTACTACAGTACTACATGTGTCCTCTAGTAGAGTACTACAGTACTATGTGTGTCCTCTAGTAGAGTACTACAGTACTACATGTGTGTCCTCTAGTAGAGTACTACAGTACTACATGTGTCCTCTAGTAGAGTACTACAGTACTACATGTGTTCTCTAGTAGAGTACTACAGTACTACATGTGTCCTCTAGTAGAGTACTACAGTACTACATGTGTGTCCTCTAGTAGAGTACTACAGTACTACATGTGTCCTCTAGTAGAGTACTACAGTACTACATGTGTTCTCTAGTAGAGTACTACAGTACTACATGTGTTCTCTAGTAGAGTACTACAGTACTACATGTGTGTCCTCTAGTAGAATACTACAGTACTACATGTGTT
The DNA here is from genome assembly GCF_009769545.1 of Cyclopterus lumpus. Taxonomy (NCBI): domain Eukaryota; kingdom Metazoa; phylum Chordata; class Actinopteri; order Perciformes; family Cyclopteridae; genus Cyclopterus; species Cyclopterus lumpus. The sequence goes on from NC_046980.1 coordinate 430,982, forward strand.
CTCTAGTAGAGTACTACAGTACTACATGTGTTCTCTAGTAGAGTACTAATCGTCTCTAATCGTCTCTAATCGTCTCTAATCGTCTTTAATCGTCTCTAATCGTCCTCTAATCGTCTCTAATCGTTCTAATCGTCCTCTAATCGTTCTAATCGTCTCTAATCGTCTTTAATCGTCTCTAATCGTCCTCTAATCGCCTCTAATCGTCTCTAATCGTTCTAATCGTCACTAATCGTCTCTAATCGTCCTTTAATCGTCTCTAATCGTCCTCTAATCGTTCTAATCGTCTCTAATCGTCCTTTAATCGTCTCTAATCGTTCTAATCGTCCTTTAATCGTCTCTAATCGTCCTCTAATCGTTCTAATCGTCTCCAATCGTCTCTAATCGTCCTCTAATCGCCTCTAATCGTCTCTAATCGTTCTAATCGTCTCTAATCGTCTCTAATCGTTCTAATCGTCTCTAATCGTCTTTAATCGTCCTCTAATCGTCTCTAATCGTCCTCTAATCGTTCTAATCGTCCTCTAATCGCCTCTAATCGTTTCTAATCGTCTCGTCCTCTAATCGTCTCTAATCATCCTTTAATCGTCTCGTCCTCTAATCGTCTCTAATCATCCTTTAATCGTCCTCTAATCGTTCTAATCGTCCTCTAATCGCCTCTAATCGTATCTAATCGTCTCTAATCGTCTCGTCTTCTAATCGTCTCTAATCGTCTTTTATCGTTCTAATCGTTCTAATCGTCCTCTAATCGTCTTTTATCGTTCTAATCGTCTTTTATCGTTCTAATCGTCTCTAATCGTCTCTAATCGTTCTAATCGTTTCTAATCGTCTCTAATCGTCTTTTATCGTTCTAATCGTCTCTAATCGTCTCTAATCGTCTCTAATCGTCCTCTAATCTTCTCTAATCGTCTCTAATCGTCTTTTATCGTTCTAATCGTCCTCTAATCGTCCTCTAATCGTCTCTAATCGTTCTAATCGTCTCTAATCGTCTCTAATCGTCCTCTAATCTTCTCTAATCGTCTCTAATCGTCTCTAATCGTCCTAATCGTCCTCTAATCGTCTCTAATCGTTCTAATCGTCTCTAATCGTCTCTAATCGTCTCTAATCGTCCCCTAATCGTCTCTAATCGTTCTAATCGTCCTCTAATCGTTCTAATCGTCCTCTAATCGCCTCTAATAGTTTCTAATCGTCTCGTCCTCTAATCGTCTCTAATCGTCCTTTAATCGTCCTCTAATCGTCTCTAATTGTCTCTAATCGTCCTTTTATCGTTCTAATCGTCTCTAATCGTCTCTAATCGTCCTTTAATCGTCCTCTAATCGTCTCTAATCTTCCTCTAATCGTCTCTAATCGTCCTTTTATCGTTCTAATCGTCTCTAATCGTCCTCTAATCGTCCTTTTATCGTTCTAATCGTCTCTAATCGTCTCTAATCGTCTTTTATCGTTCAAATCGTCTAATCGTCTTTTATCGTTTCTAATCGTCTCTAATCGTCCTTTAATCGTTCTAATCGTCTTTTATCGTTCTAATCGTCTTTTATCGTTCTAATCGTCTCTAATCGTCTCTAATCGTCTTTTATCGTTCTTATCGTTCTAATCGTCTTTTATCGTCTCTAATCGTCTCTAATCATCTTTTATCGTTCTAATCGTCTCTAATCGTCTTTTATCGTTCTAATCGTCTCGAATCGTCCTATTATCGTTCTAATCGTCCTCTAATCGTCTCTAATCGTCTCTAATCGTCTTTTATCGTTCTAATCGTCTCTAATCGTCTTTAATCGTCTCTAATCGTCTCTAATCGTCCTTTTATCGTTCTAATCGTCTCTAATCGTCTTTTATCGTTTCTAATCGTCTCTAATCGTCTTTTATCGTCTCTAATCGTCCTCTAATCATCTCTAATCGTTATAATCGTCTTTTATCGTTCTAATCGTCTCTAATCGTCTTTTATCGTTCTAATCGTCCTCTAATCATCTCTAATCGTTCTAATCGTCTCTAATCGTCTTTTATCGTCTCTAATCGTTTCTAATCATCTCTAATCGTTCTAATCGTCTTTTATCGTTCTAATCGTCTCTAATCGTCTTTTATCGTTCTAATCGTCTCTAATCGTCCTTTTATCGTTCTAATCGTCCTCTAATCGTCTCTAATCATTTCTAATCGTCTCTAATCGTCTCTAATCGTCCTCTAATCGTCTCTAATCGTCTTTTATCGTTCTAATCGTCTCTAATCGTTTCTAATCGTCTCTAATCGTCTTTTATCGTTCTAATCGTCTCTAATCGTCTCTAATCGTTTCTAATCGTATCTAATCGTCTTTTATCGTCTTTTATCGTCTTTTATCGTCTTTAATCGTCTCTAATCGTCTTTAATCGTCTCTAATCGTTTCTAATCGTCTCTAATCGTCTTTAATCGTCTCTAATCGTCTTTAATCGTTTCTAATCGTCCGCTAATCGCCTCTAATCGTCTCTAATCGTCCTTTAATAGTTTCTAATCGTTTCTAATCGTCTCTAATCGTCTCTAATCGTCTTTTATCGTTCTAATCGTCCTCTAATCGTCCTCTAATCGTCTCTAATCGTTCTAATCGTCTCTAATAGTCCTCTAATCTTCTCTAATCGTCTCTAATCGTCCTCTAATCGTCTCTAATCGTTCTAATCGTCTCTAATCGTCTCTAATCGTCTCTAATCGTCCTCTAATCGTTCTAATCGTCCTCTAATCATTCTAATCGTCCTCTAATCGCCTCTAATAGTTTCTAATCGTCTCGTCCTCTAATCGTCTCTAATCGTCCTTTAATCGTCCTCTAATCGTCTCTAATCGTTCTTTTATCGTTCTAATCGTCTCTAATCGTCTCTAATCGTCCTTTAGTCGTCCTCTAATCGTCTCTAATCTTCCTCTAATCGTCTCTAATCGTCCTTTTATCGTTCTAATCGTCTCTAATCGTCCTCTAATCGTCCTTTTATCGTTCTAATCGTCTCTAATCGTCTCTAATCGTCCTTTAATCGTTCTAATCGTTCTAATCGTCTTTTATCGTTCTAATCGTCTCTAATCGTCTTTTATCGTTCTTATCGTTCTAATCGTCTTTTATCGTTCTTATCGTTCTAATCGTCTTTTATCGTCTCTAATCGTCTCTAATCGTCTTTTATCGTTCTAATCGTCTCTAATCGTCTCAAATCGTTTCTAATCGTATCTAATCGTCTTTTATCGTCTTTAATCGTCTCTAATCGTCTTTAATCGTCTCTAATCGTTTCTAATCGTCTCTAATCGTCTTTAATCGTCTCTAATCGTCTTTAATCGTTTCTAATCGTCCGCTAATCGCCTCTAATCGTCTCTAATCGTCCTTTAATCGTTTCTAATCGTTTCTAATCGTCTCTAATCGTCTCTAATCGTCTTTTATCGTTCTAATCGTCCTCTAATCGTCCTCTAATCGTCTCTAATCGTTCTAATCGTCTCTAATCGTCCTCTAATCTTCTCTAATCATCTCTAATCGTCTCTAATCGTCCTCTAATCGTCTCTAATCGTCCTCTAATCGTCCTAATCGTCTCTAATCGTCTCTAATCGTCCTTTAGTCGTCCTCTAATCGTCTCTAATCTTCCTCTAATCGTCTCTAATCGTCCTTTTATCGTTCTAATCGTCTCTAATCGTCCTCTAATCGTCCTTTTATCGTTCTAATCGTCTCTAATCGTCTCTAATCGTCCTTTAATCGTTCTAATCGTTCTAATCGTCTTTTATCGTTCTAATCGTCTCTAATCGTCTTTTATCGTTCTTATCGTTCTAATCGTCTTTTATCGTTCTTATCGTTCTAATCGTCTTTTATCGTCTCTAATCGTCTCTAATCGTCTTTTATCGTTCTAATCGTCTCTAATCGTCTCAAATCGTTTCTAATCGTATCTAATCGTCTTTTATCGTCTTTAATCGTCTCTAATCGTCTTTAATCGTCTCTAATCGTTTCTAATCGTCTCTAATCGTCTTTAATCGTCTCTAATCGTCTTTAATCGTTTCTAATCGTCCGCTAATCGCCTCTAATCGTCTCTAATCGTCCTTTAATCGTTTCTAATCGTTTCTAATCGTCTCTAATCGTCTCTAATCGTCTTTTATCGTTCTAATCGTCCTCTAATCGTCCTCTAATCGTCTCTAATCGTTCTAATCGTCTCTAATCGTCCTCTAATCTTCTCTAATCATCTCTAATCGTCTCTAATCGTCCTCTAATCGTCTCTAATCGTCCTCTAATCGTCCTAATCGTCTCTAATCGTCTCTAATCGTCCTCTAATCGTCCTCTAATCGTTCTAATCGTCCTCTAATCGTTCTAATCGTCCTCTAATCGCCTCTAATAGTTTCTAATCGTCTCGTCCTCTAATCGTCTCTAATCGTCCTTTAATCGTCCTCTAATCGTCTCTAATCGTCTCTAATCGTCCTTTTATCGTTCTAATCGTCTCTAATCGTCTCTAATCGTCCTTTAATCGTCCTCTAATCGTCTCTAATCTTCCTCTAATCGTCTCTAATCGTCCTTTTATCGTTCTAATCGTCTCTAATCGTCTCTAATCGTCTTTTATCGTTCTAATCGTTCAAATCGTCCTTTAATCGTTCTAATCGTTCTAATCGTCTTTTATCGTTCTAATCGTCTCTAATCGTCTTTTATCGTTCTTATCGTTCTAATCGTCTTTTATCGTCTCTAATCGTCTCTAATCGTCTTTTATCGTTCTAATCGTCTCTAATCGTCTTTTATCGTTCTAATCGTCTCGAATCGTCCTATTATCGTTTCTAATCGTCTCTAATCGTCTCTAATCGTCTCTAATCGTCTTTTATCGTTCTAATCGTCTCTAAACGTCTTTAATCGTCTCTAATCGTCTCTAATCGTCCTTTTAGAGACGACAGGACACGAGGAGCGGGGGTCGGCTGAGGCGCCGACGGGACACGGAGAGCTGGAGTCGGCCGGGGCGACGACGGGACAGCATCGGCAGGAACCGGCGGGGACTGCGGCCGAAGCAGGACCCTGTCTAACGCCTGGAGGGACTCCATCATGTCCCGGAAAGCGTCCTGGGACAAGGCAAAGGAAGCAAGGGCCGGCCGGAAGTCCAAATGGTCCCAGGAAGTTGGGGTTGGCCGGAACACGGAGGCGGCAACAGGAACAGGCGAGGGCTGCAGCACGGAGGCGACTGCGGGAACCGGAGTAGTCTGCGGCACAGAGGCGGCAGCCGGAACCCTCCACCGATGCGGTCCGGAGGTTTGCGCCCCCCACTCCGGGGCTGGGCCTGGGTGACCTCTGCCCCTGGGGCTACGAGGCCCCCCATAAGCCAAACGGGTCCCGTTGAAGGGGTCTGGTGCCGAGACCCTATGGGGGTTGTAGTTCCCCTTCTGGAGGCTACGAGGGCCCCCATAGGCCAAGCGGGTCCCTTCGAAGGGGTTTGGTGCCGAGACCCTATGGGGGTTGTAGTTCCCCTTCTGGAGGCTACGAGGGCCCCCATAGGCCAAGCGGGTCCCTTCGAAGGGGTTTGGTGCCGAGACCCTATGGGGGTTGTAGTTCCCTTTCTGGAGGCTACGAGGGCCCCCATAGGCCAAGCGGGTCCCTTCGAAGGGGTTGTAGGCTGGGTCCATTCTTGGTCGGTTCGTTCTGTTATGTGCAGCTTGGAACACAGGACCCAAACGCCGTCAACGATGGAAAAGCAACTTTTATTGCTAAACAGGATTCCAAAACAGGATTCCAAAAAACCAGGATACAAAACATGCACACAAGATCTTCCACGATCTAGACAAGACGAACCGACAAAGGGGAATGACATGAACAGGACTTAAATACAGAGGGCTGGTGAAGGTGATTGGACACAGGAGGAAACAATCAGGAACAGGGCAGACAATCACAGGGACAGGAAGTGAAGAGAAACAGAGGACACGAGAGACAAGGACTTCAAAATAAGACAGGAAACACGAAACAACACTACAGATCCTGACATAACCCCCCCCTCAAGGGGCGGATTCCAGACGACCCAACACAGTCCCCCAGGGTGGGTGGAGGGGAGCCGGAGGCGGGACCAAAAGCCTGGCAGAAGAAGTCCGGGGGACGGGCCGGAGGACGACCACCAGGAGGACTGACCTGCTCCGGAGGACGGGCAGGAGGACGGCCACCAGGAGGACTGACCTGCTCCGGGGGATGGGCAGAAGGGCGACCACCAGGCGGACGGAAGGGCTCTGGGGGACGGGCTGAAGGACGGCCACCAGGCGGACGGAAGGGCTCCGGGGGACGGGCTGAAGGAGGACAGGCAGAAGGGCGACCACCAGGCGGACGGAAGGGCTCCGGGGGACGGGCAGGAGGATGGCCACCAGGCACATAGACCTGCTCCGGGGAACGGGCAGAAGGGCGACCACCAGGCGGACGGGCTGAAGGACTGCCACCAGGCAGATAGACCTGCTCCGGGGGACGGGCAGAAGGGCGACCACCAGGTGAACAGACGGGCTCCGGGGGAACCCCAGGAACAGAAGCCGGAAGCGGCCATGGTGGCGACCGAACACAGGGAGCCTGAGCCTGAGTCGGCCGGGGCGGCGACGTGACCCGGGGAACCGGGGTCTGCCGGGGCGGCGACGTGACCCGGGGAACCGGGGGCGGCCGGGGCGGCGACGTGACACGGGGAGCTGGGATCGGCCGGGGCGCCGACGGGACACGGGGAGCTGGGATCGGCCGGGGCGCCGACGGGACACGGGGAGCTGGGATCGGCCGGGGCGCCGACGGGACACGGGGAGCTGGGATCGGCCGGGGCGCCGACGGGACAGGAGGAGCTGGGATCGGCCGGGGCGCCGACGGGACACGAGGAGCTGGGATCGGCCGGGGCGACGACGGGACACGGGGAGCTGGAGTCGGCTGGGGCGCCGACGGAACACGGAACTGCGGCGTGGACTGCGGCGCAGCGTCGGCAGGAACCGGCATTGACTGCGGCGCAGCGTCTGCAGGAACCGGCGTAGACTGCGGCCGAAGCAGGACCATGTCTAACGCTCGGAGGGACTCCATCATGTCCCGGAAAGCGTCCTGGGATAAGGCAAAGGAAGCAAGGGCCGGCCGGAAGTCCAATAGGTCCCAGGAAGTTGGGGTTGGCCGGAACACGGAGGCGGCAACAGGAACGGGCGAGGGCTGCAGCACGGAGGCGACTGCGGGAACCGGAGTAGTCTGCGGCACAGAGGCTGCAGCCGGAACCCTCCAACGACGCGGTCCAGAGGTTTGCGCCCCCCACTCCGGGGCTGGGCCTGCGTGACCTCTGCCACTGGGGCTACGAGCCCAACGGGTCCCGTTGAAGGGGTCTGGTGCCGAGACCCTATGGGGGTTGTAGTTCCCCTTCTGCAGGCTACGAGGGCCCCCATAGGCCAAGCGGGTCCCTTCGAATGGGTTTGGTGCCGAGACCCTATGGGGGTTGTAGTTCCCCTTCTGGAGGCTACGAGGGCCCCCATAGGCCAAGCGGGTCCCTTCGAAGGGGTTGTAGGCTGGGTCCATCTTTGGTCGGTTCGTTCGAAACGGGAACACTGGGGTCGGTTCGTTCTGTTATGTGCAGCTCGACAGGAACACTGGACCCAAACGCCGTCAACGATGGAAAAGCAACTTTATTGCTAAACAGGATTCCAAAAACAGGCTTCAAAAAACCAGGATACAAAACATGCACACAAGATCTTCCACGATCTAGACAAGACAAACCGACCAGGGGGAATGACATGAACAGGACTTAAATACAGAGGGCTGGTGCAGGTGATTGGACACAGGAGGAAACAATCAGGGACAGGGCAGACAATCACAGGGACAGGAAGTACAGAGAAACAGAGGACACGAGAGACAAGGACTTCAAAATAAAACAGGAAACACGACACAACACTACAGATCCTGACATAACCCCCCCCTCAAAGGGCGGATTCCAGACGTCCCAACACAGTCCCCCAGGGTGGGTGGAGGGGAGCCGGAGGCGGGACCAAAAGCATGTCAGAAGAAGTCCGGGGGACGGGCCGGAGGACGACCACCAGGAGGACTGACCTGCTCCGGAGGACGGGCAGGAGGACGGCCACCAGGCAGATAGACCTGCTCCGGGGGACGGGCAGAAGGGCAACCACCAGGCGGACGGAAGGACTCAGGAAAACCGGGCTCAGGGGAACCGGGCTCTGGAGCCGTAGGCCGTGTCAAAGGAAGCGGCCAGGGTGGCGACCGAAAACAGGGAGCCTGAGTCGGCCGGGGCGGCGACGTGACCCGGGGTACCGGGGTCTGCCGGGGAGCCGACGGGACACGGGGAGCCGGGGTCGGCCGGGGAGCCGACGGGACACGGGGAGCCGGGGTCGGCCGGGGAGCCGACGGGACACGGGGAGCCGGGGTCGGCCGGGGCGCCGACAGGACACGAGGAGCGGGGGTCGGCCGGGGCGCCGACAGGACACGAGGAGCGGGGGTCGGCTGAGGCGCCGACGGGACACGGAGAGCTGGAGTCGGCCGGGGCGACGACGGGACAGCATCGGCAGGAACCGGCGGGGACTGCGGCCGAAGCAGGACCCTGTCTAACGCCTGGAGGGACTCCATCATGTCCCGGAAAGCGTCCTGGGACAAGGCAAAGGAAGCAAGGGCCGGCCGGAAGTCCAAATGGTCCCAGGAAGTTGGGGTTGGCCGGAACACGGAGGCGGCAACAGGAACAGGCGAGGGCTGCAGCACGGAGGCGACTGCGGGAACCGGAGTAGTCTGCGGCACAGAGGCGGCAGCCGGAACCCTCCACCGATGCGGTCCGGAGGTTTGCGCCCCCCACTCCGGGGCTGGGCCTGGGTGACCTCTGCCCCTGGGGCTACGAGGCCCCCCATAAGCCAAACGGGTCCCGTTGAAGGGGTCTGGTGCCGAGACCCTATGGGGGTTGTAGTTCCCCTTCTGGAGGCTACGAGGGCCCCCATAGGCCAAGCGGGTCCCTTCGAAGGGGTTTGGTGCCGAGACCCTATGGGGGTTGTAGTTCCCTTTCTGGAGGCTACGAGGGCCCCCATAGGCCAAGCGGGTCCCTTCGAAGGGGTTGTAGGCTGGGTCCATTCTTGGTCGGTTCGTTCTGTTATGTGCAGCTTGGAACACAGGACCCAAACGCCGTCAACGATGGAAAAGCAACTTTTATTGCTAAACAGGATTCCAAAACAGGATTCCAAAAAACCAGGATACAAAACATGCACACAAGATCTTCCACGATCTAGACAAGACGAACCGACAAAGGGGAATGACATGAACAGGACTTAAATACAGAGGGCTGGTGAAGGTGATTGGACACAGGAGGAAACAATCAGGAACAGGGCAGACAATCACAGGGACAGGAAGTGAAGAGAAACAGAGGACACGAGAGACAAGGACTTCAAAATAAGACAGGAAACACGAAACAACACTACAGATCCTGACATTATCGTTTCTAATCGTCTCTAATCGTCCTTTAATCGTTCTAATCGTTCTAATCGTCTTTTATCGTTCTAATCGTCTCTAATCGTCTTTTATCGTTCTTATCGTTCTAATCGTCTTTTATCGTTCTTATCGTTCTTATCGTTCTAATCGTCTTTTATCGTCTCTAATCGTCTCTAATCGTCTTTTATCGTTCTAATCGTCTCTAATCGTCTTTTATCGTTCTAATCGTCTCGAATCGTCCTATTATCGTTCTAATCGTCCTCTAATCGTCTCTAATCGTCTCTAATCGTTTCTAATCGTCTCTAATCGTCTCTAATCGTCTTTTATCGTTCTAATCGTCTCTAATCGTCTTTAATCGTCTCTAATCGTCTCTAATCGTCCTTTTATCGTTCTAATCGTCTCTAATCGTCTTTTATCGTTTCTAATCGTCTCTAATGGTCTTTTATCGTCTCTAATCGTCTCTAATCGTCTTTTATCGTTCTAATCGTCCTCTAATCATCTCTAATCGTTCTAATCGTCTTTTATCGTTCTAATCGTCTCTAATCGTCTTTTATCGTTCTAATCGTCCTCTAATCATCTCTAATCGTTCTAATCGTCTTTTATCGTTCTAATCGTCTCTAATCGTCTCTAATCGTCCTTTTATCGTTCTAATCGTCCTCTAATCGTCTCTAATAATTTCTAATCGTCTCTAATCGTCTCTAATCGTCCTCTAATCGTCTCTAATCGTCTTTTATCGTTCTAATCGTCTCTAATCGTTTCTAATCGTCTCTAATCGTCTTTTATCGTTCTAATCGTCTCTAATCGTCTCAAATCGTTTCTAATCGTATCTAATCGTCTTTTATCGTCTTTAATCGTCTCTAATCGTCTTTAATCGTCTCTAATCGTTTCTAATCGTCTCTAATCGTCTTTAATCGTCTCTAATCGTCTTTAATCGTTTCTAATCGTCCGCTAATCACCTCTAATCGTCTCTAATCGTCCTTTAATCGTTTCTAATCGTTTCTAATCGTCTCTAATCGTCTCTAATCGTCTTTTATCGTTCTAATCGTCCTCTAATCGTCCTCTAATCGTCTCTAATCGTTCTAATCGTCTCTAATCGTCTCTAATCGTCCTCTAATCTTCTCTAATCGTCTCTAATCGTCTCTAATCGTCCTCTAATCGTCTCTAATCGTCCTCTAATCGTCCTAATCGTCTCTAATCGTCTCTAATCGTCTCTAATCGTCCTCTAATCGTCTCTAATCGTTCTAATCGTCCTCTAATCGTTCTAATCGTCCTCTAATCGCCTCTAATAGTTTCTAATCGTCTCGTCCTCTAATCGTCTCTAATCATCCTTTAATCGTCCTCTAATCGTCTCTAATCGTCTCTAATCGTCCTTTTATCGTTCTAATCGTCTCTAATCGTCTCTAATCGTCCTTTAATCGTCCTCTAATCGTCTCTAATCTTCCTCTAATCGTCTCTAATCGTCCTTTTATCGTTCTAATCGTCTCTAATCGTCCTCTAATCGTCCTTTTATCGTTCTAATCGTCTCTAATCGTCTCTAATCGTCTTTTATCGTTCTAATCGTTCAAATCGTCTAATCGTCTTTTATCGTTTCTAATCGTCTCTAATCGTCCTTTAATCGTTCTAATCGTTCTAATCGTCTTTTATCGTTTCTAATCGTCTCTAATCGTCCTTTAATCGTTCTAATCGTTCTAATCGTCTTTTATCGTTCTAATCGTCTCTAATCGTCTTTTATCGTTCTTATCGTTCTAATCGTCTTTTATCGTCTCTAATCGTCTCTAATCGTCTTTTATCGTTCTAATCGTCTCTAATCGTCTTTTATCGTTCTAATCGTCTCGAATCGTCCTATTATCGTTCTAATCACCCTCTAATCGTCTCTAATCGTCTCTAATCGTTTCTAATCGTCTCTAATCGTCTCTAATCGTCTTTTATCGTTCTAATCGTCTCTAATCGTCTTTAATCATCTCTAATCGTCCTTTTATCGTTCTAATCGTCTCTAATCGTCTTTTATCGTCTCTAATCGTCTCTAATCGTCTTTTATCGTTCTAATCGTCCTCTAATCATCTCTAATCGTTCTAATCGTCTTTTATCGTTCTAATCGTCTCTAATCGTCTTTTATCGTTCTAATCGTCCTCTAATCATCTCTAATCGTTCTAATCGTCTTTTATCGTTCTAATCGTCTCTAATTGTCTTTTATCGTTCTAATCGTCTCTAATCGTTTCTAATCGTCCGCTAATCCCCTCTAATCGTCTCTAATCGTCCTTTAATCGTTTCTAATCGTTTCTAATCGTCTCTAATCGTTCTAATCGTCTCTAATCGTCTCTAATCGTCCTCTAATCTTCTCTAATCGTCTCTAATCGTCTCTAATCGTCCTCTAATCGTCTCTAATCGTCCTCTAATCGTCCTAATCGTCTCTAATCGTCTCTAATCGTCTCTAATCGTCCTCTAATCGTCTCTAATCGTTCTAATCGTCCTCTAATCGTTCTAATCGTCCTCTAATCGCCTCTAATAGTTTCTAATCGTCTCGTCCTCTAATCGTCTCTAATCGTCCTTTAATCGTCCTCTAATCGTCTCTAATCGTCTCTAATCGTCCTTTTATCGTTCTAATCGTCTCTAATCGTCTCTAATCGTCCTTTAATCGTCCTCTAATCGTCTCTAATCTTCCTCTAATCGTCTCTAATCGTCCTTTTATCGTTCTAATCGTCTCTAATCGTCCTTTTATCGTTCTAATCGTCTCTAATCGTCTCTAATCGTCTTTTATCGTTCTAATCGTTCAAATCGTCCTCTAATCGTCTTTTATCGTTTCTAATCGTCTCTAATCGTCCTTTAATCGTTCTAATCGTTCTAATCGTCTTTTATCGTCTCTAATCGTTCTAATCGTCTTTTATCGTTCTAATCGTCTCTAATCGTCTTTTATCGTTCTTATCGTTCTAATCGTCTTTTATCGTCTCTAATCGTCTCTAATCGTCTTTTATCGTTCTAATCGTCTCTAATCGTCTCAAATCGTTTCTAATCGTATCTAATCGTCTTTTATCGTCTTTAATCGTCTCTAATCGTCTTTAATCGTCTCTAATCGTTTCTAATCGTCTCTAATCGTCTTTAATCGTCTCTAATCGTCTTTAATCGTTCTAATCGTCTCTAATTGTCTTTTATCGTTCTAATCGTCTCTAATCGTCCTTTTATCGTCTCTAATCATTTCTAATCGTCTCTAATCGTCTCTAATCGTCCTCTAATCGTCTCTAATCGTCTTTTATCGTTCTAATCGTCTCTAATCGTTTCTAATCGTCTCTAATCGTCTTTTATCGTTCTAATCGTCTCTAATCGTCTCAAATCGTTTCTAATCGTATCTAATCGTCTTTTATCGTCTTTAATCGTCTCTAATCGTCTTTAATCGTCTCTAATCGTTTCTAATCGTCTCTAATCGTCTTTAATCGTCTCTAATCGTCTTTAATCGTTTCTAATCGTCCGCTAATCACCTCTAATCGTCTCTAATCGTCCTTTAATCGTTTCTAATCGTTTCTAATCGTCTCTAATCGTCTCTAATCGTCTTTTATCGTTCTAATCGTCCTCTAATCGTCCTCTAATCGTCTCTAATCGTTCTAATCGTCTCTAATCGTCTCTAATCGTCCTCTAATCTTCTCTAATCGTCTCTAATCGTCTCTAATCGTCCTCTAATCGTCTCTAATCGTCCTCTAATCGTCCTAATCGTCTCTAATCGTCTCTAATCGTCTCTAATCGTCCTCTAATCGTCTCTAATCGTTCTAATCGTCCTCTAATCGTTCTAATCGTCCTCTAATCGCCTCTAATAGTTTCTAATCGTCTCGTCCTCTAATCGTCTCTAATCGTCCTTTAATCGTCCTCTAATCGTCTCTAATCGTCTCTAATCGTCCTTTTATCGTTCTAATCGTCTCTAATCGTCTCTAATCGTCCTTTAATCGTCCTCTAATCGTCTCTAATCTTCCTCTAATCGTCTCTAATCGTCCTTTTATCGTTCTAATCGTCTCTAATCGTCCTTTTATCGTTCTAATCGTCTCTAATCGTCTCTAATCGTCTTTTATCGTTCTAATCGTTCAAATCATCCTCTAATCGTCTTTTATCGTTTCTAATCGTCTCTAATCGTCCTTTAATCGTTCTAATCGTTCTAATCGTCTTTTATCGTTCTAATCGTCTCTAATCGTCTTTTATCGTTCTTATCGTTCTAATCGTCTTTTATCGTTCTTATCGTTCTAATCGTCTTTTATCGTCTCTAATCGTCTCTAATCGTCTTTTATCGTTCTAATCGTCTCTAATCGTCTCAAATCGTTTCTAATCGTATCTAATCGTCTTTTATCGTCTTTAATCGTCTCTAATCGTCTTTAATCGTCTCTAATCGTTTCTAATCGTCTCTAATCGTCTTTAATCGTCTCTAATCGTCTTTAATCGTTTCTAATCGTCCGCTAATCGCCTCTAATCGTCTCTAATCGTCCTTTAATCGTTTCTAATCGTTTCTAATCGTCTCTAATCGTCTCTAATCGTCTTTTATCGTTCTAATCGTCCTCTAATCGTCCTCTAATCGTCTCTAATCGTTCTAATCGTCTCTAATCGTCTCTAATCGTCCTCTAATCTTCTCTAATCATCTCTAATCGTCTCTAATCGTCCTCTAATCGTCTCTAATCGTCCTCTAATCGTCCTAATCGTCTCTAATCGTCTCTAATCGTCCTCTAATCGTCTCTAATCGTTCTAATCGTCCTCTAATCGTTCTAATCGTCCTCTAATCGCCTCTAATAGTTTCTAATCGTCTCGTCCTCTAATCGTCTCTAATCGTCCTTTAATCGTCCTCTAATCGTCTCTAATCGTCTCTAATCGTCTCTAATCGTCCTTTTATCGTTCTAATCGTCTCTAATCGTCTCTAATCGTCCTTTAATCGTCCTCTAATCGTCTCTAATCTTCCTCTAATCGTCTCTAATCGTCCTTTTATCGTTCTAATCGTCTCTAATCGTCCTTTTATCGTTCTAATCGTCTCTAATCGTCTCTAATCGTCTTTTATCGTTCTAATCGTTCAAATCGTCCTTTAATCGTTCTAATCGTTCTAATCGTCTTTTATCGTTCTAATCGTCTCTAATCGTCTTTTATCGTTCTTATCGTTCTAATCGTCTTTTATCGTCTCTAATCGTTCTAATCGTCTTTTATCGTCTCTAATCGTCTCTAATCGTCTTTTATCGTTCTAATCGTCTCTAATCGTCTTTTATCGTTCTAATCGTCTCGAATCGTCCTATTATCGTTCTAATCGTCCTCTAATCGTCTCTAATTGTTTCTAATCGTCTCTAATCGTCTCTAATCGTCTTTTATCGTTCTAATCGTCTCTAAACGTCTTTAATCGTCTCTAATCGTCTCTAATCGTCCTTTTATCGTTCTAATCGTCTCTAATCGTCTTTTATCGTTTCTAATCGTCTCTAATCGTCTTTTATCGTCTCTAATCGTCCTCTAATCATCTCTAATCGTTCTAATCGTCTTTTATCGTTCTAATCGTCTCTAATCGTCTTTTATCGTTCTAATCGTCCTCTAATCATCTCTAATCGTTCTAATCGTCTTTTATCGTTCTAATCGTCTCTAATCGTCTTTTATCGTTCTAATCGTCCTCTAATCGTCTCTAATCGTCTCTAATCGTCCTTTTATCGTTCTAATCGTCTCTAATCGTCTTTTATCGTTCTAATCGTCTCTAATCGTCTTTTATCGTTCTAATCGTCTCTAATCGTCCTTTTATCGTTCTAATCGTCCTCTAATCGTCTCTAATCATTTCTAATCGTCTCTAATCGTCTCTAATCGTCCTCTAATCGTCTCTAATCGTCTTTTATCGTTCTAATCGTCTCTAATCGTTTCTAATCGTCTCACCCATCCTTCACACGCCTTGAGGTTCCTGAACGCATCGCTCTCTCTCTTCCGGTAAGCGTATTGCATCACTTCCGGTTGCCAGCTTAGCAGTTTGCAATGTCTTCCTCCTCTCCCCCTCCCTCTTGCTCAGAGTGTCTCATGTTTAGCTATTCCTCTGCCTCCCTTAATGATAACGGTACATGCAACAAGTGTAGTTCATTTGCTAGGTTGGAGGCAGTTCTAAGTGGGTTAGATGCACGGCTCCGCACCATCGAAGCTCAGACAGTTACGCTAGTTAGCTCGCCACCCCCCATAGCCGGCGCGGGGCCTTTAGCTTTAGCCTCTGTTAGCTGTCCCCCGGCAGCCCCCGAGCAGCCGGATGGCTGGGTGACTGTTCGAAGGGGTTTTAAGTCTAAACAGAAGCCCACTGAGCACTGCCAACCTCTTCACGTTTCGAACCAGTTTTCCCCACTCAGCGACGCACCCGCTGAGAAACCCACTCTGGTTATAGGTAGCTCCATAGTCAGAAACAAGAAGATAGGGAAGCCAGGGACCAAAGTCATATGCATCCCGGGGGCCAGAGCGGGCGACATTGAATCTTGTTTAAAACTGCTGGCTAAAGATGAGCGTAGTTACAGTAAGATTATAATACACGCCGGCGGTAATGACTCCCGACTGCGGCGGTCGGAGGTCACTAAAATTAATGTGGAATCGGTGTGTACTTATGCCAAGACAATGTCGGACACCGTAGTTTTCTCTGGCCCTCTCCCCAATCTGATTAATGATGACATGTATAGCCGCATGTCGTCATTCAACCGCTGGTTGTCCAGGTGGTGCCCAGCAAACAATGTGGGCTACATAGATAACTGGAGGACTTTCTGGGGAAAGCCTGATCTGATGAGTCGAGACGGCATTCATCCCACTTGGGATGGAGCGCGTCTCATTTCTGTGAACATGGCGAAGTTGATTAACGGACTTAATCCATGACCCAGAGTTCAGATCAGGAAGCAGAAGCAGAGTTGTAGTCTTCCACCCTTCTCTGCTCTTCCATTCGAGCAGTTACCCACCCTTAAGCTTAACTCTATAGAGACTGTGTCTGTCCCACGGCCACTTAAATTAATTAAATCAAAAGTAACCAGAAGAGGAGTCATACAAAATAACCTCATACAGGTTAACATCACTACTGCCACAGTGCAACAAAAGAAGATAATTAAATGTGGACTCCTAAATATTAGATCTCTGTCATCTAAAGCTGTATTAGTAAATGATTTAATATCAGACAATCACATTGATTTATTGTGTCTTACTGAAACCTGGCTGAGGCATGACGAATATGTCAACCTAAATGAATCAACTCCTCCAAGTCATATTAATACTCACATTCCTCGAGGCACCGGCCGAGGAGGTGGAGTAGCAGCCATCTTTGACTCAAGCCTATTAATGAATCCTAAACCTAAACTAAACTACAACTCATTTGAAAGCCTTGTTCTTAGTCTTTCACATCCAACCTGTAAAACATTACAGCCAATTCCTATTTGTTATACTGTACCGGCCACCAGGTCCATATTCAGAATTTATATCTGAATTTTCTGAGTGTTTATCAAGTTTAGTCCTTAAAACTGATAAGGTTATTATTGTAGGAGATTTTAATATTCATGTGGATATTGACAATGATTGCCTTAGTACTGCATTTATCTCATTGTTGGACTCGATTGGCTTCTGTCAGAGAGTACAGAAACCCACTCACTGCTTTGGCCACACCCTCGACCTTGTTCTTACATATGGCATTGACATTGAGCATTTGGAGGTCTTCCCACAGAACCCTCTTCTGTCAGACCATTACCTCATAACTTTTGAGTTTATACTCCCGGAGTATACACCGTTAGTCAAAAGTTTCTACACCAGATGTCTAACTGACAGTGCTGTAGCTAAATTTATAGAAGCGATTCCTTCTGCATTTGATTCAATACCACGTCTCAATGTGACGGAGGACTCCTGTGCTAACTTTAGTCCGTCCCAGATTGATCATATTGTCGATAGTGCTACAGGCTCACTGAGAATGACACTAGACTTGATAGCCCCACGGAAGAAAAAGACAGTGAGGCAAAGGAGGTTTGCTCCCTGGTATAACCCTCAGACCCGCAACCTAAAGCAAACTTCACGAAAGCTTGAAAGCATATGGCGTTCCACCAATCTGGAAGAATCACGCTTAGTTTGGAGAGATAGTCTTAAAACATATAAAAAGGCTCTCCGTAATGCCAGAGCAGCCTATTACTCATCAATAATAGAGAAAAATAAGAACAACCCCAGGGTTCTCTTTAGCACTGTAGCCAGGCTGACAGAGAGTCACAGCTCTGTGGAGCCGTGTATTCCTATAGACCTCAGTAGTAATGACTTCATGAACTTCTTCAATGAAAAGATTTTAACTATTAGAGGCAAGATTGATGCTCTCTTGCCCTTAACTACTACCGATCTGTCATCAAGAGGAGTGGCCTTGGAAACGGCTGTATGCCCTGGTGTATATTTGGATAGCTTTTCTCCCATTAACCTAGACCAATTGTCCTCAACGGTTTCTACTTCTAAACCGTCTACCTGTCTCTTAGACCCCATCCCAACGAGGCTGCTTAAAGACGTGTTGCCTTTAATTGGCACCTCTCTGCTGGATATTGTTAATGTGTCTTTGCTAACAGGCCATGTACCACATTCCTTCAAAGTAGCTGTAATTAAACCTCTCCTGAAGAAGACCACTCTTAATCCAGAGGTGTTGGCTAACTACAGACCAATCTCTAACCTTCCCTTCCTCTCTAAGATCCTTGAGAAAGTAGTCGCAAATCAGTTGTGCGACTTCCTACATCAGAATAGTTTATTTGAGGAGTTTCAGTCAGGATTTAGAAAACACCACAGCACAGAGACAGCACTGGTGAAAATTACAAATGACCTCCTAATTGCATCAGATAAAGGACTCATCTCCGTACTGGTATTATTAGACCTTAGTGCTGCGTTCGACACCATTGATCATGACATCCTATTACAGAGACTGGATCAGTCGATTGGCATTTCAGGTACCGCACTAAGTTGGTTTAAATCCTATTTATCAGATCGATCTCAATTTGTATTTGTAAACGATGAAGCCTCAATGACCACCAACGTTAATCAAGGAGTTCCACAAGGTTCTGTGCTTGGACCAATTTTATTTACCTTATATATGCTTCCTTTGGGCAATATTATCAGGAAACACTGCATAAACTTTCATTGCTATGCAGACGATACTCAATTATATCTATCGATCAAACCAGAGGAGACCAACCAGCTCGCTAAAATTCAAGAATGTCTTAAAGACATAAAAACATGGATGACCTGCAACTTCCTGATGTTAAACTCAGACAAAACTGAAGTTATTTTACTCAGCCCTGAACACCTCAGAGATCAATTATCTGGTGATGTGGTTTCTGTAGATGGCATTGCCCTGGCATCCAACACCACTGTAAAGAATCTCTAGTTATCTTTGACCGAGACTTGTCCTTTAACTCCCACGTTAAGCAAATCTCAAGGATTGCATTTTTTCATCTACGTAACATTTCAAAAATCAGGCACATCTTGTCTCAAAAAGATGCAGAAAAGCTGGTTCACGCGTTTGTTACTTCCAGACTAGATTACTGCAACTCCTTATTATCAGGCTGCCCTAATAAGTCTCTTAAATCCCTCCAGTTGATCCAGAATGCTGCAGCTCGTGTACTTACAAAAACTAAGAAAAGAGATCACATTACTCCTGTATTAGCTGCGCTGCACTGGCTCCCTGTAAAATCAAGAATCACATTTAAAATTCTTCTCCTCACCTACAAAGCCTTGATTGGTGATGCACCATCATATCTTAAGGAGCTTGTAGTACCATATTGCCCCACTAGAGAGCTGCGCTCACTAAATGCGGGGCTACTTGTGGTTCCTAGAGTCCTAAAAAGTAGGATGGGAGCAAGAGCCTTCAGTTATCAAGCTCCTCTTTTATGGAACCAGCTTCCACTTTCAGTCCGAGAGGCAGACACAGTCACCTCATTCAAGAATAGACTTAAGACTTTCCTGTTTGATAGTGCTTATAGTTAGGGCTGAATCAGGTTTGCCCTGGTCGAGCCCCTTGATATGCTGCTATAGGCTTATAGGCTGCTGGGGGATGTTTTAGGATACACTGAGCACCTCTCTCCTCTTCTCTCTCTCCTTATGGATACATTTACATCTCTCCATTGCACCTTATTAACTCTGCTTCCTCCCCGGAGTCGTTGTGACTTCACGTCTCATAGGGTCCATTGGACCTGGAGATGTCTGATGCCTGGTGAGCCGGCCTCCCACCTTGGCCCTGCTGATGCCCCGCCCCCTCCTCTCTACCTCCTTCTGTTTCATGGATTGGAGTTCCATTCATACATTGTCATATTCATGTAATGTGTTTATGTAACTCTGTAACTCTGTTCATTCTGTACACATGACATCTATTCTTCTGTCCATCCGGGGAGAGGGATCCTCCTCTGTTGCTCTCCTGAAGGTTTCTTCCCTTTTTTCCCTGTGAAAGGTTATTTTTGGGGAGTTTTTCCTGATTCGATGTGAGGTCCTGGGACAGGGATGTCGTATGTGTACAGATTGTAAAGCCCTCTGAGGCAAATTTGTAATTTGTGATATTGGGCTATACAAAATAAACTGAATTGAATTGAATTAATCGTCTTTTATCGTCTTTAATCGTCTCTAATCGTTTCTAATCGTCTCTAATCGTCTTTAATCGTCTCTAATCGTCTTTAATCGTTTCTAATCGTCCGCTAATCGCCTCTAATCGTCTCTAATCGTCCTTTAATCGTTTCTAATCGTTTCTAATCGTCTCTAATCGTCTCTAATCGTCTCTAATCGTTTCTAATCATCTTTTATCGTTCTAATCGTTTCTAATCGTCTCTAATCGTCCTTTAATCGTCTCTAATCGTTTCTAATAGTTTCTAATCGTCTCTAATCGTCCTTTAATCGTCTCTTATCGTCCTTTAATCGTCTCTAATCGTTTCTAATCGTCTCTAATCGTCCTCTAATCGTCTCTAATCGTCCTTTAATCGTCTCTAATCGTCTCTAATCGTCCTCTAATCGTCTTTTATCGTTCTAATCGTCCTCTAATCGTCTCTAATCGTCTCTAATCGTCCTCTAATCGTCCTTTTATCGTTCTAATCGCCTCTAATCGTTTCTAATCGTTCCTTTAATCGTTTCTAATCGTCTCTAATCGTCCTCTAATCGTCCTCTAATCGTTTCTAATCGTCTCTAATCGTCTCTAATCGTCCTCTAATCGTCCTTTTATCGTTCTAATCGCCTCTAATCGTTTCTAATCGTCCTTTAATTGTTTCTAATCGTCTCTAATCGTCCTCTAATCGTCCTCTAATCGTTTCTTATCGTCTCTAATCGTTTCTAATCGTCCTTTAATCGTTTCTAATCGTCTCTAATCGTCCTCTAATCGTCTCTAATCGTCCTCTAATCGTTTCTAATCGTCTCTAATCGTCTCTAATCGTCCTCTAATCGTTTCTAATCGTCTCTAATCGTCCTCTAATCGCCTCTAATCGTCTTTTATCGTTCTAATCGTCTCTAATCGTCCTTTTATCGTTCTAATCGCCTCTAATCGTTTCTAATCGTTCCTTTAATCGTTTCTAATCGTCTCTAATCGTCTCTAATCGTCCTCTAATCGTTTCTAATCGTCTCTAATCGTCTCTAATCGTCCTCTAATCGTCTCTAATCGTCCTCTAATCGTCCTTTTATCGTTCTCATCGCCTCTAATCGTTTCTAATCGTCCTTTAATCGTTTCTAATCGTCTTTAATCGTCTCTAATCGTCCTTTAATCGTTTCTAATCGTCCTTTAATCGTTTCTAATCGTTTCTAATCGTCTCTAATCGTTTCTAATCGTCTCTAATCGTCTTTTATCGTTCTAATCGTTTCTAATCGTCTCTAATCGTCTCTAATCGTCCTCTAATCGCCTCTAATCGTCCTTTAATCGTTTCTAATCGTTTCTAATCGTCTCTAATCGTCCTTTAATCGTCTCTAATCGTCCTTTAATCGTTTCTAATCGTCTCTAATCGTCTCTAATCGTCCTCTAATCGTTTCTTATCGTCTCTAATCGTCCTTTAATCGTTTCTAATCGTCTCTAATCGTCTCTAATCGTTTCTAATCGTCTCTAATCGTTTCTAATCGTCTCTAATCGTCCTCTAATCGCCTCTAATCGTCCTTTAATCGTTTCTAATCGTTTCTAATCGTCTCTAATCGTCCTTTAATCGTCTCTAATCGTCCTTTAATCGTTTCTAATCGTTTCTAATCGTCTCTAATCGTCTCTAATCGTTTCTAATCGTCTCTAATCGTCTCTAATCGTCCTCTAATCGTCTCTAATCGTTTCTAATCGTCCTTTAATCGTTTCTAATCGTCTCTAATCGTCCTCTAATCGTCTCTAATCGTCCTTTTATCGTTCTAATCGTCCTCTTATCGTCTCTAATCGTCTTTTATCGTTTCTAATCGTCTCTAATCGTCCTTTAATCGTCTCTAATTGTCTCTAATCGTCCTTTACTCGTCTTTTATCGTTCTAATCGTCTCTAATCGTTTCTAATCGTCCTCTAATCGTCCTTTAATCGTCTCTAATCGTCTCTAATCGTTTCTAATCGTCCTCTAATCGTTTCTAATCGTCTCTAATCGTCTCTAATCGTCTTTTATCGTTCTAATCGTTTCTAATCGTCTCTAATCGTCTCTAATCGTCCTCTAATCGCCTCTAATCGTCCTTTAATCGTTTCTAATCGTTTCTAATCGTCTCTAATCGTCCTTTAATCGTCTCTAATCGTCCTTTAATCGTTTCTAATCGTCTCTAATCGTCTCTAATCGTCCTCTAATCGTCTCTAATCGTCCTTTAATCGTCTTTTATCGTTCTAATCGTTTCTAATCGTCTCTAATCGTCTTTTATCGTTCTAATCGTCTCTAATCGTCCTCTAATCGTTTCTAATCGTCTCTAATCGTCTTTTATCGTTCTAATCGTCCTCTAATCGTCTCTAATCGTCCTCTAATCGTTTTATAATCGTCTCTAATCGTTTCTAATCGTCTCTAATCGTCCTTTAATCGTCTCTAATCGTCCTCTAATAGTCTCTAATCGTCCTCTAATCGTTTCTAATCGTCTCTAATCGTCCTCTAATCGCCTCTAATCGTCCTTTAACTGTTTCTAATCGTCTCTAATCGTCCTCTAATCGTCTCTAATCGTCCTCTAATCGTCCTTTTATCGTTCTAATCGTCTCTAATCGTCTTTTATCGTTCTAATCGTCTCTAATCGTCCTTTAATCGTCTCTAATCGTTTCTAATCGTCTCTAATCGTCTCCAATCGTCTCTAATCGTTTCTAATCGTCCTTTTATTGTTTATAATCGTCTCTAATCGTCCTCTAATCGTCTCTAATCGTCCTTTAATCATTTCTAATTGTCTCTAATTGTCCTTTAATCGTCTCTAATCGTCCTTTTATCATTCTAATCGTCTCTAATCGTCCTTTAATCGTTTCTAATCGTCTCTAATCGTCTTTTAATCGTCCTTTAATCGTTTCTAATCGTCTCTAATCGTCTTTTAATCGTCTCTAATCGTTTCTAATCGTCTTTTATTGTTCTAATCGTCTCTAATCGTCTCTAATGGTCTTTTAATCGTCTCTAATCGTCTCTAATCGTTTCTAATCGTCTCTAATCGTCTCTAATCGTTTCTAATCGTCTCCTATCGATAAAAACTGCCATCAAGTCGGACCGTGTTCGGCGGCCTTCAAGGATACACAGGAAGTCTGTAGGGTCTGTAGACTACTTATAGTCTACAGACCACATTTATTCACGTGTTTGTAAATATATATTAATGTAGAAATGTGTGTATCTGCATCCTTTGTTCTTTTTATGTCTGCCTGTGAAATACATTACTACTCGTTTTGATATAAATAAGCTTTATTATTATTAACCACACAAGAACGGTCTTTGGATTAAACCGACTCAACAATCTGCGTTAAGTATTACAACTATACATAAAATCTGAGAGCCAATCAGCTCTCGTTTCCCATCATGCACTGGGCCGGTTGACCATGTGTGAGTGACGTCAGAGCGAGCTGGGATCATTACCCAGCAAGCCACTGCGAGGGGTGTGGCCTCAGGGGGCGTGGCCATGAGTTTACTTTTGTTCTGTCATGTCTGATGATATTTGGGGTCATAACTGTAACAAACTTCTAAACTTCTTTAAATTTGCATGAGGTTTTGTCTGTAAACACTTTTCTTCGTTTCATCTTTTCCCCATAACCCCTAACCGTGTCACGGTTTGACCTTTGACCCGATGCTACTCAATCGAGCTTCTCTCATTGGTTGTCACGACTAACGTTCAAATAAAACAGAAATGATGGACGCTGATTGGACGTCTACATTCACTGGGTCTCCTCGTCACCAACGACATCGAGTCCGTCACAGATCCGTGCTGACAGGTGATTGGTCGGATCAGTTGGAGGGGGCGGAGCTCTGTGACTGAAGCTGCTGAGAGTTCGTGAACTCTGTGCTACGTTCAGGTGTCACAGGACAGACATGCTCTTTCCTACAGCAGGAACGTTACGACCAACCGCTCTGGAGTAAATATTCATCTTCTTTGCTTAAATGCAGCTTTTAAACGTGTTTTGCGGTTCTTCCTGAAGCAGAAAACAAACAGAAGTAATTTTTTATTGTTATTAAAATACAATAGTGTATAAATACCGACGCTACCTGAACGTTACCCTGATCGACCAGTATTTAAAGTGACAAATCAGATATTGTGTTCAGTGTGGGACAAAATAATAAATAAAGACTTGTAGTAAGTGATGTGGATTGGGTTTTGGTTCAGGTTTGTGAACTTCACCACGGACAGAACGCCTCGTTTAGACTTTAAACTTTGTGACTCCTTCACCGCTCGCTGCGTTTCGGTCGTGGAAAAGGCCCGTTGGTGATGCGTTCAGGGACCTTCGGTCGGCTGCGTTCAGGCCACCTGGATGAAGACAGATGCAGGTGTTGGAGGTGATGTCATCGTCACGTGACGGGAGGCGGGACAGACGTCTACAGTGTCCTACTTGTTAGAGGCCACCAGAGGTCAGAGGTGTTTTTTCTAGACGGACCTTAGCCAGCTTCAGCCTCCTCCAATCAGAATGTCTGGCTCAGAAGGGACCGCCTCCCCCCGGTCAGAGGGCCTCCTGATTGGCTGTCAGGTACTCCTCTGCCCTTTTGTGAGCCTCCAGAGCTTTGATGGTGTAGACGTCCTGAGGGAGCTCAGACTTCCTCCTCATCAGGACCTTGTCCTTCTTCAGGTCCTTCAGACCCTGAGAGAGGGGGCCAGAGACAGACCACATGATCAGGGGAGACTGATGTGGGGAAGACAGACAGATGGACAGACAGACAGACAGACAGACAGACAGAGAGGCAGACAGACAGACAGACAGGCAGGCAGACAGATGGACAGACAGACAGACAGACAGACAGAGAGACAGACAGACAGACAGACAGACAGACAGACAGGCAGACAGACAGACAGAGAGACAGACAGACAGACAGACAGAGAGACAGACAGACAGACAGAGAGACAGACAGACAGACAGACAGAGAGACAGACAGACAGACAGAGAGACAGACAGACAGACAGACAGACAGACAGAGAGACAGACAGACAGGCAGACAGACAGACAGACAGAGAGACAGACAGACAGACAGACAGACAGAGAGACAGACAGACAGACAGAGAGACAGACAGACAGACAGACAGAGAGACAGACAGACAGACAGAAAGACAGACAGACAGACAGACAGAGAGACAGACAGACAGACAGAAAGACAGACAGACAGACAGACAGACAGAGAGACAGACAGACAGACAGACAGACAGACAGACAGAGAGACAGACAGACAGACAGACAGACAGACAGACAGACAGACAGACAGACAGACAGACAGACAGACAGACAGACAGACTACCTGTGAGGCTTCACTCTCCACAGTCTTCTTGAGCAGCTGGATGTCTTCAGCTGTTGGAGTCTCTGTTTCCATCGAGTACAACATGTACTGCAAACACACGTTAGGATAACATTTATGTATTTATGTTTCATAAAAAAACACTAATAATGTGACAAACACTAACAATGCTAAAAAAACACATTGATAATGTTAAACAAACATTAGTAACGTGAACCACACACTAATAACTGTTCATTTGCTGGTTGGAGGCAGTTCTAAGTGGGTTAGATGCACGGCTCCGCCCCATCGAAGCTCAGACAGTTACGTTAGCTAATCCGCCCCCCGCCCCATAGCCGGGTGCGGAGCCGCTAGCATTAGCCTCTGTTAGCTGAGGCTAACTCTGTTAGCACATATCTTAAGGAGCTTGTAGTACCATATTGCCCCACTAGAGAGCTGCGCTCACTAAATGTGGGGCTACTTGTGGTTCCTAGAGTCCTAAAAAGTAGAATGGGAGCCAGAGCCTTCAGTTATCAAGCTCCTCTTTTATGGAACCAGCTTCCACTTTCAGTCCTGGAGGCAGACACAGTCACCTCATTTAAGAATAGACTTAAGACTTTCCTCTTTAATAGTCCTTATAGTTAGGGCTGAATCAGGTTTGCCCTGGTCCAGCCCCTTGATATGCTGCTATAGGCTTATAGGCTGCTGGGGGATGTTTTAGGATACACTGAGCACCTATCTCCTCTTCTCTCTCTCCTTATGGATGAATTTACATCTCTCCATTGCACCTTATTAACTCTGCTTCCTCCCCGGAGTCGTTGTGACTTCACGTCTCATAGGGTCCATTGGACCTGGAGGTGTCTGATGCTGGTGAGCCGGCCTCCCATTGGCCCTGCTGATGCCCCGCCCCCCTCCTCTCTACCTCCTTCTGTTTCATGGATTGGAGTTCCATTCATACATTGTCATATTCATGTAATGTGTTTATGTAACTCTGTAACTCTGTTCATCTGGTCACATGACATCTATTCATCTGTCCATCCGGGGAGAGGGATCCTCCTCTGTTGCTCTCCTGAAGGTTTCTTCACTTTTTTCCCTGTCAAAGGTTATTTTTGGGGAGTTTTTCCTGATTCGATGTGAGGTCAAAGGTCAGGGATGTCGTATGTGTACAGATTGTAAAGACCTCTGAGGGGAGTTTGTGATTTGTGATATTGGGCTATACAAAATAAACTGAATTGAATTGAACTGACCTCTTCCTGTGGGTGGAGTCCTGGGCGGAGAGAGTGGAGCCTATTGCTCTAAAAAAAAAAAAAGGTTAATTGAATAAAGATCACTTCACACTATTAGGTCATCGTTCAGCATA